>NC_142790.1:4746078-4883578 GCF_988280905.1 Pimephales promelas | reverse complement strand
AACCAGCTTCCCGAGGGCACAATTCAAACGAGATCAAAATATTTGTTGTCTCTCACCATTGACTAATGACTACCATTCAATATTTTTCCGAAATAAGGTCCGATGGTGGTCCACCAGAAGGGGAGGGACTTAGCTCTCTATCCCGTGTGAATTGGCCATTAATACTACAGACACCCTGTGGTAAAATTACTATATCTACCCTTGTAAAATGAATCCCGTCCGAATACAGTTTATGACTAATGACTCTTCTCAGATTAGCTGTTTGACAATATTTCCATCTATATAGTGAATATTTATCTAAACTACGGCACTAGAGCTCTACAGATGACAGCATAGCATACACAAATCTACACAAACAGCTGAGCAGCCAGACAAACAGGACAGAATTAACAACACTGTCAACATGCATAACCCCTTAAATGGCACTAAATTGAGTGTAAATTAATGTGTTTAATGCTGCTGTGATTTAAAAAAAAATGATATTAATTTAAAAAGCTGTTGCCCCATTAAGCAGCTTTAATGTAGTTAGCTAGTTTGTGTTAGCTTGTAGCTAACTACAAGGGTATAGCTTCACTGCTGTTCCACTAAGTAGCCTGTTGCTTATGAAAAGTAGCTTCCTGAACAAAAAAAGCAGTTTGCAGCATGAAAACCAACTACAGACATCTGAATCTATAAAGCTTCAGCACAACACAACAGCAGACTAACAAACACGCTGAGATCAAACATACCTTTCTTGTTGGGTAAAACAACTGAAAAACAAGAAGGTTTCTAAATTAAATCTGAGCATGGATAACAAGGCTGGCATTTACTTGTCCCCACGACACTAATTGTGTTTCGTCACTGTAAACACGAGGCGTCTGATAGACCAGAGTCACAAAACATCTCGCTAACAATTCCCTGAGAAACAAGGAGAATATCATAACATCAGCCTGGGTAGACATATCACCCACTGGGAAGAGATGACGGTTAATAAAGCATTATCGCCCAGGGGTATCGTGTTAAATCAAACTATTATTGCTTGGTCTGACTAAGTTAGGAGCATCTACGCGCTTCGCTTGGATCCGACTGAAGCAATCCTGACAGTGGATTCGTTTTAATTAACGTTCCCTTCCGGCATCCAGTCTTAAAGGGGAGACTGTCCCACTCATGCGAGTCTCTCTCACCGTCTGTTTGAGACTTGCTGAGAAAGATGGTGCTGGCGCGCGGGTGGTCCGAAGGGTTGTACTCCATGTTGAGCTCTGAGGAGAGAAAAAAAAACAAAGACAATTTGTTATTCAAAATTGAGGCAAGAGTTACGATTTGAGTATTACTAGAATAAGCAAAATCGGGAAACATTTAGTCAGGCAAGCCACAGTATTTATTTATATGCACACAGCCTTGGAAAATAGCGACTGTCACTCATGTACTATTATTTATTAATATGTTGGAGTTACCTTTTATAGATTTATTTTATTTTCAGTTTTCATTTTTAGTTCATGTTTTAGTTATTATATTTTTGTAAATATGTTTTAAGTTCATTTCAAATTTAAGTCATTTTAGTACTTATTTTATTTCACCGTTATATATATATATATATATATATATATATATATATATATTATATATATATATATATTAGGGCTGTGCAAAAATTATATGCACAGCCCTATATGGCAGTGCATCCAAAATAAAAGTCTGTGTTTACATAATATATTTGTGTGTGCTGTATATAATTATGTTGTATATATAAATACCTGTCATGAGTTTTCAGGAACGAACCCAATCGCAGACAGTTTGCTGACACACAAGGTTTATTGAACAAAAAGGGAAAATAAAACCCCACGAGGGGGGAAAAACAGCACAGGCAAAGCAAAAGACTAAACAATACTAGACTGAGACTAAGACACAAACTTCACAGGAACAAAATAACTATTACAAGAAAACTTTTTAGACAGATCTCAAGACAAGGTACTCACAATTATTACCGTGTGGATACACACACAATCAATCACAATGAACCAGCACAGGACAGCAAACACAAGGGAATAATATAGGGAGAACAGATAACGACAGCAGGTGACACCGATCAGGCAATGAAGACAAGATGAGGATAACAAGTGGGCGGGGTATGCGAACGAGACAACACAAGCACACAGCCCAAAAACAAGGCCATGTGCCTGCACACAAAACATGGGTCTGTCATGATCCTGCCTCAGGACTAGAGAAAGGAAATGACAAGAGGGCAGAATCATGACAGAATCCCCACCTTAAGGAGCGGCTTCCAGACGCTCCAAAAGAGGGCATCAAACACGAGACATGACAGACTGGGAAATGGACACAAACCAACAAAACATGACAAATAAAAGCAACGGCATACAAGAATATACAATAATGGGGTTGGGATGCATCAATAAAAATAACAAACAAGGGAGGGGGGGTGGGGGAACAAGAAAGTTCATAGGGCGTTGACCAGGAAGGGTGGGAGGACTGGGGGTCTTGGGTTTACGGGACGAGGGTTGAGGACGAGGAATGCGGGCTGACTTGGATGGGGATACACGTGGAGAAGCCTTGGGGGAACCAGACTGGGACAGGGCGACACGTGGAGAAGTGCAAGGAGAACTAGACTGGGACGGGGAAGGACACGGTACAGAACAAAAGACAGGACGAGATGTAGCCGACTGTGGGGCGGAGAGGGGCAAAACTGTGGTTGACTGAAGAGCAGGAAAGGGATCAGTGTTCTCCGTAGCAGAACCAGAAACAGCGCTCATGACATCAGATTCAGAAGAGGTGCTGCTCATGTCAGACTCTGAACCTGCGATGTCCGCAGCTGACACTGGGACCGAGTTGACAGGAACAGACCCTAGAACAGTGTTGTCTGAAACCGGCTCGGGAACAGCGTTGGCAGAGACAGTCTCGGGAACAACGCTGGCTGAAGCAATACCCTCAGCAGCTGGTCGCTCGGGAACGAAGCTGGTAGAATCAGCGCCCTCAGCAGCTGGTCCAGGAACCGTTCCCTCTGCTTCAGACTTCTGAGCTGCCCTCTCTGTGGCAGACTCTGGAACGGCTCTTTCAGTAGTAGTGAAAGGTTGAGAAACAGTCACGGGCTCAGGGGAAGGAAGAGATGAGGAACGGCAGGCCCCCTTCTTCCTCCTCTTTCTCCTAGGGCGTGAAGCAGAGACCAAAGCCAGATCTGTGAACGGCTGCGGAAGCAAAGCAGGAACCGTGACGGCTGAAGTGGCTTCCTCTGGCTGGGTCGACTCTGTCGCTGAGGACTCTGAAGGAGACTCCCATGAGGTCCGTCTACCTCGTTTCCCACAAAGACCGAAGGAAACAGATGAAGTCTCAGGAGTCGTGGAGGAGCTAATCTGGTTCCCAAACGTCGCGACGCCAATCAAACGACCCTCAGGAATAACTGGCAGCCAGGCAGAAGGAGAAGATCTCTTGGAGGAGCCCTGCAGCTCATCACGACACAAACGGTCCACCACTTCACGAAACGGACGACGGATCAGCCCCTCCCGTTCAGTCAAAGGAGGAGGACCTTTGAGACCCGCGATGAAGTATGAATTGAGGAGGATCTCTGGCAAGAACCTCCTCCTCTCTTCCACAGCCTGGGCGTACTCTCTCAACGACCTCTCTCCCTGGGCAGGAAACGGTGCCTTGCCACTGATCATGTCAGAGGTAGTCGACAGCCACCATTGTTCAAGGGGATCAGTTTGTTGCTTGGCAGAAGAAGACAAACTGTCTGCTGGGTTCTTCTTTGGCTGGTTCATTCTGTCATGAGTTTTCAGGAACGAACCCAATCGCAGACAGTTTGCTGACACACAAGGTTTATTGAACAAAAAGGGAAAATAAAACCCCACGAGGGGGGAAAAACAGCACAGGCAAAGCAAAAGACTAAACAATACTAGACTGAGACTAAGACACAAACTTCACAGGAACAAAATAACTATTACAAGAAAACTCATGACAGATCTCAAGACAAGGTACTCACAATTATTACCGTGTGGATACACACACAATCAATCACAATGAACCAGCACAGGACAGCAAACACAAGGGAATAATATAGGGAGAACAGATAACGACAGCAGGTGACACCGATCAGGCAATGAAGACAAGATGAGGATAACAAGTGGGCGGGGTATGCGAACGAGACAACACAAGCACACAGCCCAAAAACAAGGCCATGTGCCTGCACACAAAACATGGGTCTGTCATGATCCTGCCTCAGGACTAGAGAAAGGAAATGACAAGAGGGCAGAATCATGACAAATACCTATGCATGCATGTATATATTTAAGAATTATTTGCGCTTAAATTCTGTATATATATAAATACATAATCTATATTATATAAATATTAGGGCTGTGCAAAAGTTAATTGCGATTAATCGCATCCAAAATAAAAGTCTGTTTTACATAATATATTTGAGTGTGCTGTATATAATTATTTTGTATATATAAATACCTATGCATGCATGTATATATTTAAGAATTATTTGCGCTTAAATTCTGTATATATATATATAAATACATAATCAATATTATAATAATATAAATATTTTATATAGGAATAACACATTTTCTTAAACATATACATGCATGTGTGTGTATTTATATATACAAAATAATTATATACAGCACACACAAATATACTATGTAAACACAGACTTTTATTTTGGATGCGATTAATCGCAATTAACTTTTGCACAGCCCTAATAAATATAAATATTTTATATATGAATAACACATTTTCTTAAATATATACATGCATGTGTGTGTATTTATATATACAAAATAATTATATACAGCACACACAAATATGTTATGTAACCACAGACTTTTATTTTGGATGCGATTAATCGCAATTAATTTTTGCACAGCCCTAATATATATATATATATATATATATATATATATATAATAAAATTATTGCAAAATCATCTTGGTTAATTGAAAAAAAGCTGTGTATATATATATATATATATATATATATATATACATACATACACAGCTTTTTGTCAATTAACCAAGATGATTTTGCAATAATTTTATTTAATAACAATAAAACACTTGTTTAGAATGGAATACCAGCATACTCTGCTAGTAAACAGCATATTTTGGCAATTGACATTAAAAGATAGCAGCAATGTACAGTAATATGTATGTTTTTACTCTGCTATGCCATTATACCAACACTAGGGGGCATATTATGATCATGGGAACTATTTCTGAATGAGGGACTAAACCCCTTAATCATTTTAATTTCATTTTACAGTAAAATATGCTGCAATATACATACTATATTTATTATCATAATTTACGTTATAGTAATGTTTATAACATTTTTTATAAAATATATTTCATTTTATTGTATTGTTGCCTGCGATCAAATCTACTCGTCATCAAGACAAAGACTTGAAACGTATTTTTTATTGTAACATTTATTAAGTTACATGTTATATTAATACTAAATTTAATTGTTTCAAGTATTTAATTATGTTTTATTTCATTATTTCATTTATGTAAACATTTATTTTTATTTTTTAATTTAAGAAATGTCCTTTCAGCACAGATTCCCACCCTGTCACACACACACACACACACACACACACACACACACACACACACGTCATCAGAGGAAACTAGCGCTGTGGCACACCCCGACCAGGAAACAAGGAACCCAGAGTTCATAGCCTCTAAAACCACAACAGTCAATACTAAAGACATCATCATCATCACTTACTGCAGCGTTTGAGATTTACAAAACTGAGCATTGTCGTGACAGTGAAATAACTGTTTCAGAGACAGCCACGTGAGCAAGCAGCTGTATTGTGTTAAGTCTTTTGAAGCAGTGTCTTTTTTATGCGGAAGAGCCACTTGAATCTCAAATGAGCCTCGACTGTGAGACGTATGAAGCGCTCTGAGGTGCAGAGGAAAGACTGATTAATAAAAGATGGAGCTTTGTGGGAGAGAAAGGTGGATCTGGATAAAAAAAGTGGAGAGGAGACCAGAGAACAGATGTGAATGTGCCGCCGGTTTCAGACAGGTTTATGGGTAGCTGGATACATACACTGTGATATTAATGTGTTTTATTGAAGGAAAAAAAAAGTGCACACTCATGGCAGAACATGTGTAACAACAGTTTTCAATGGGATTGAGTCATTTCCTCCTTTTCCCTGACCCACCCTCAGTATATTGTGAAGAGGAGGAGGTCTGCACACCCCATGACTTCCTCACACTGAGGAAACAGCTTCTAACACATACACACATCCGTATGTAGAACATCCTTCAAGCATGGGCAAAACTACAAATTAGGGCCCTGTGAAATCAGTTTTATTTCATGCTTACAGATGCCCTATGTGGTATTTTACATTCTATAAAGGTTTTAGTATTGGCATTAAGGATATGAAAGATATGAGCCCATAGCTCATAATTATTCTTAATCAATAGGGTAAAATATTTAATTAGGTCAATGAGTGTTTCTGACCTGAATTACAGCTCTAGCCCAGTTAACAGCACCAGCTGTGGCCTGTCTCGGGCACGGCTCATTGGACAGCACAGGCTGGCATAAAGCCCTAGAGTCTGCCTGGCATCAGTGCCCACTGCTGTCAACATCTCCCTGGCAGTCACTGACAAATGTGCATGTTCACACTCAAGAAGAGCAAAGCCACATGAAGAGGACATCCAGGACTAGACGGACGGCCATTGGACACTCACTTGCGTATGACCTATTTTTTTCCACAGTGGCCGTATAATCAGTTACAGAATCAAGCAGTTACTTTGGTGTTCTTGTAAAAGAGCTTCCTGAACTCCAGACGACAGGAGAACCTGATGTTCTGCCCAACTATGCAGACACAAGCTTTTTTTGGAAACAATGTAGATCACAGTAAGGGCAGATCAATATACGTAAGCATTAATTTACACCCACCTAAAGGATTATTAAGAGTGCCTGTTTAATTTCTCATGAATGCAATTATCTAATCAACCAATCACATGGCAGTTGCTTCAATGCATTTAGGGGTGTGGTCCTGGTCAAGACAATCTCATGAACTCCAAACTGAATGTCAGAATGGGAAAGAAAGGTGATTTAAGCCATTTTGAATGTGACATGGTTGGGCCGGTCTGAGTATTTCACAATCTGCTCAGTTACTGGGATTTTCACACACAAACCATTTCTAGGGTTTACAAAGAATGGTGTGAAAAGGGAAAAAAACATCCAGTATGCGGCAGTCCTGTGGGCGAAAATGCCTTGTTGATGCGAGAGGTCAGAGGAGAATGGGCCGACTGATTCAAGCTGATAGAAGAGCAACTTTGACTGAAATAACCACTCGTTACAACCGAGGTATGCAGCAAAGCATTTGTGAAGCCACAACACACACAACCTTGAGGCGGATGGGCTACAACAGCAGAAGACCCCACCGAGTACCACTCATCTCCACTACAAATAGGAAAAAGAGGCTACAATTTGCCAGATCTCACTAAAATTGGACAGTTGAAGACTGGAAAAATGTTGCCTGGTCTGATGAGTCTCGATTTCTGTTGAGTCATTCAGATGGTAGAGTCAGAGTTTGGTGTAAACAGAATGAGAACATGGATCCATCATGCCTTGTTACCACTGTGCAGGCTGGTGGTGGTGGTGTAATGGTGTGGAGGATGTTTTCTTGGCACACTTTAGGCCCCTTAGTGCCAATTGGGCATCTTTTAAATGCCACGGCCTACCTGAGCATTGTTTCTGGCCATGTCCATCCCTTTATGGCCACCATGTACCCATCCTCTGATGGCTACTTTCAGCAGGATAATGCACCATGTCACAAAGCTGGAATCATTTCAAATTGGTTTCTCAAACATGACAATGAGTTGACTGTACTAAAATGCCCCCCACAGTCACCAGATCTCAACCCAATAGAGCATCTTTGGGATGTGGTGGAACGGGAGCTTCGTGCCCTGGATGTGCATCCCACAAATCTCCATCAACTGCAAGATGCTGTCCTATCAATATGGGTCAACATTTCTAAAGAATGCTTTCAGCGCCTTGTTGAATCAATGCCACGTAGAATTAAGGCAGTTCTGAAGGTGAAAGGGGGTCAAACACAGTATGAGTATGGTGTTCCTAATAATCCTTTAGGGTGAGCGTATATCACAACTACCCCTTTGAGTTTGACACGTCAACAAGTTAAAAAAAAGAATCCTTATGAATCAAATGGTTTAGTCAAAATTTTCTGAAGAGACTTGATTGCTTTATATGATGAACAGATTTTAAGTAACTTACTAATTAAGTAATTAACTTTTATTCCCATATAACATTCATTAACACACATCAGTTGTGGTAAAGAGAAGCTCAAGCATGTTCGCTTGACTTGCGAGAACCAATGAGGTTCATTCTCGCGTTACACATCATGTTTGCGCTTCAGCAAGAGGTTTGTTCTCGAGCGTCAAACAGGTTCGGTTGAGCTTCGGTTTATGTTGGCTGATCAATGTTTATATGTGAATAAAAGCCTAAATTCAATCTGTTAATCTCTTTATTAACTTTTTGAACCTTCAAAGTGGTAGTTGTGTAGCTGTCAATGGAAGCTCTCGGATTTAATTAAAAATATCTTTATTTGTGTTCCCATAGACCTTTCAGGTTTGGAACAAGTTTGGGCTGAGTAATTAATGGCATAATTTACATTCTTATGTGAACGAACCCTTTAATAGATATTTAACGTGGAAGTTAGAAATGCTCTTTTTCTCATCCACGCAAGAAGCCACAAAAACCTCTCCTGCTGTCAGCTCTCAGTCTCATCAGCCTTGCCAAGTTCATTCCTGTCACCCAGACGGCTCTGCAAATCCCTGGATGGGAGGAACTGGGGTTTCATGGCTGACGTAAAGCTCAAGAGATGAGAAGCTACTCATCACTAGCACAGTGGTGGGGATTTCACCGGTTCATGCCCATCATACTCTTTCTCCAGCAGCAAAAAAACTAATTCATCCACTTTAATAGAAACTGAATGATGAAAGAATGATTGTTTGATACAACCAATTAAAAAATGTTTTTGGTTAATGCCTGATTACATTCTGGAAGATTCATTTCAAAGGTTATTGATTCAATACTCTCCAATATCATGCAAACAAAGACTAAATGCCTTATGACGATTGAAATCTGTCCAAAATTGGTCTCGGACAGCAAAAGCATAGCAGAAACAAGTGTGCACACGTTTAAAGGCTCATTCCCAGCAAGAACGAGAACTATAACCATTACGTTTTACTGACTAATTCTAAGAGAATAGACACAACACCATACAACGATAATAGCTAATTGTAATAATATGATTAGAATCACTTTTCAGCTGAACAATAAAACATTGAAATCCACGGTAACTGTCCGGCTGCAGTGGCCTGTGTATGGGCCTCGAGGCACTGTCTGAGGCAGCTTCATGTCTCCCGCCCTCAGGGACTGATATTAGGATCTACTGCTGGTGCTGCACTGGGAAGGAGATCCATGCAGATGTATGAATGACATTAAGTTTATCCAGATTTACAGTGGATTACAACACGATGAAACAAAGGCTCAGCTCTACCAATCCCATCTGATCTGTACAAGTCGACTGACTGTCTTTTGTATCGTTTGGAAAAAAAAAAAAAAGACATTCTCCAAGAACTGCAATCAAAAGTGTGCTACTTTTTTCTGGCTGTTGAAATTTAAATTTTTTTTTTTGGTTCCAATTGCTTTATGTTTCAGCTTTAATAGTAGGGAGATGACACTGTGTGGCTGTGCATAATATTAGTTCAAATCTCATTTACTTTTTTTTTTTTTCCCCAAGAAGGCAATAAACTCATACACGACTGGAACAGAGTCCTTTTATTTGCAATAAAAAAAAACTTTTATGCTTATAGTTGCTTTAGACAAAAAAAAAAAAAGAAAAAAGGAGGGGGGGGGGCTATTATGCTTTTTTACATTGTCTTCAGAGTGTATTGTTGCTGTTTGATCATTAAAAAGTTCTGCAAACTTGCAAAGTTCCAAAGCACAGAGTTATTCTCTATGTCAATGTTACTGTTTCTGAACTCTCACATTGTAGTCGTGAGTTTTCTCCCGAGAACGAAACGTCACAAATATTCCTCATTTAAATAATTCCCACTCAAGACATACGCAAAATAAAGGGACACAGCCTGTTGAAACTCACTGCATTGCACACTGAGTACGAAATTTTCGTATGCGTTTTTTCGTGTTCGTCCGCCTAAAAATTCGTCACGCACAGAAACCTTGCACACTGATTCCGATGCGTATTTTTTAAACCTTTGCGGAAAAAAACGCAAAAATACAAAATGAATTCGTCAAGCAGCGAGGATGATTTTGTTGCCCTCTCTCATTGAAAAGAGAAGAAAGAGAAAATATTGGGTCCATCCAATCCTGAAATTGAGCCGAGGAAGGAGAGTTCCATTTCCTTATCAAGGAATTGCGAATTTATCCCGAGATATTCAAAATTTACCTCAGAATGTCAGTGGAACAGTTTGATGCTTTGCTAGCGATTCTGGAGCCACAAATTAAAAAGAAGACCACCAATTTCTGTGAACCAATCGATCCTGAACAGACAGAACAGCTGTATAGGCTAAAGGTTATATATTGTACCCAAATAATACATTAGTTATCGAATTGTCTGCTCAATAACACCTTAATCGATCTGACATTTCGGGGAGGTTTCCTTTTCTAATCCGATCGAGAGAACATATAAACACTTGATGATCGAAACTGAAAGGACTGCGCATGTGGAATGATGTGCAGAACGAGCTCCTCCCGGCCCCGAATTGTCAATAAAACCTCTCAAAATGCTGGCTGTAGATGCGAAAAACAGAAAATCGAACAGTTAATCGTTCTGATTAATTTTATGACGGACGAAAATTTCTGAGGCGGTGTGCAAGCGTGATTGACATAACGTGAGGTCGAATTTTTTTTTTTTTAACGTCCGAAAATTTCGGATGCGAATTTCGGACTTGGTGTGCAATGGCCTTAAGGGTGTGAGATTTCCGGTTGACCAATCACAACACACTGGTCCACCCGACCAATCACAAGACAACACACTGGTCCGGTTGACCAATCACGACACACTGGTCCATCCAAAAAATGAGAGCACACTCTGTTGTTCAGAAGAAGGGGTTTTATAGAGACAGAATAAGGAACAAAAACTAAATCAAGACTTTAAAAAAGGGCATAAAGGTCCTTTATAAAATGTTAAGAGGCAACAATTTTAACTCAACATCAATTCAATATTTTTTTTAAAGGCAATATACAATCAAACAGGATTTAAAATGTGGATACGCTTCCATAATCAATAAGACAAGAGGAAAATATAGTAATAAAAGATCAAGATGATAGGATAATAAATCCTCCAGTACATCTGGTGTCAGAGGAGAGATTACAGGACATCATGCCCACAGCACGCAAACACACACAAAATCATACACGCAAAGCCCTCAGTGGAAAGTGCACCTGGACATAATACGCAACTCCTAAACACTGACCCAGAGCCACATGACAAAAGTAAAAAAAAAAGCCCATGTATCACATGAGCAACTCAAGGAAGTTTTGAAACATGTACTTCCTTTTTTCTTGAAGACATAACTGCACTGTTTCATTGACGTCCCTCTCTTTCAGTGACTTTAATGGATTTGGAGGTTTGTAACGTATCAGAGACCAGGTTTTCAGTCAATAGTTATGTTTCCATCCAAAGTTGTGAATTTAACTTAGGTGCAAAATTAGAATACAGCATATAACTTTTGTGAATAAATCAATGTTACCATCCCACGTGTTCAACAGAACAAAATAATCACTTCCTGTGAAATTGGTGCAAAATATATGCAATCAGGAAAGCAACTGTGGCTATTTTTACCTTCACCACAAATGACTTTCGCAATCATCTAAAACGCTTCTGGGAGGCAATTAAAACAAATACAATTGTGATAAAAGACTTTGCTGTGCAATGCAATTGGTCCACACCAAGGTTATTATAGTTTTGCATTTTTCATTAGTTTTTATTTTTATTTCGTTTTGAATTTTTGTTTTCAAATTCAGTTTAGTTTTAATTAGTTTTAAAAGTGGGTTTACTAGTTTAGTTTAGTTTCTATTTTTTGAAAATGCTTAGTTTTAGTTTAGTTTTTATTAGTTTTAGTGTTAGTTTTAGTCTTTTTTTGTAATTTGGGTTATTTGTCAGGGGCAAGGTTGAAAAAGGTCAGAAAAAGAATTGTGTAATAATAACTCAACAAAAACATACATTTTTAGAAATATCTATTCAACATTAAAACCAAATGTAGCCTACAATGTGAAATTCCTTTACTGTACCAACAATCTACATATTTTCTATATAAAAATCCCACAGCTTTACAATTTCGGTTACACTTTATTTCGATCACTTTAGACATTCTACTAATTATAAGTAACTGTTCAACTTCATTTTAAGCAACTCTCATTAGAGTATTAGTATATTATAGTAGACTGTTAGATTATGGTTATTGTTAGGATTTGGGTTAGGAGAATAAGTTTACTTGTAGTAGACAAGTTACTTATAGTCAGTTGAATGTCTAAAGTGGACTATCGAAATAAAGTGTTACCGAGTAGAATAATGACATAACATTATTTAATATTTGAATCACAGCTTATAGAGTTTTGACATCGACAACCCAGCAGCATTTTACCTCAAAATTGCGACTAAGTCAGTTAACTTTTTCTAACGAAGGCTCAATCGCTTCTCGGGTCGACATTAACACACTGACAGAATTGTATTAAGAATTTATAATATTTGTACACCACCTTTTAATGTGTGATTGTGTAAAGATGTTCATGATGAGATACCAACCTTTCACGAACTTGCTTTCAACATTGATCGAACCCTCGTTGGCTCGTTTTCACGGAGACGCAGTGTGTACTGCATGGAGGGGGGGGGGCTGTGTGTGTAGGTGTGTGTGCGCGTGCGCGTGCATGTGAAAGAGACGGAGGGAGAGCGTTACAGGGAAATGAAATGCAGTTGAACAAATACACTGCGTGTTTTAAATAGCGTTAAAATTAACGGCATTGACAAAGACGAAAACTAAGGACATTTGCTCTATAATTTTATTTTATTTTAGTTAGTTTTGCAAACAGACATTACAGTTTTAGTTAGTTATAGTTTTTTTGTAATGGCTCGTTTTTATTTTTATTTCAGTTAACGACAATGTTTTTTCCCATCTAGTTTTCGTTTTTTCGTTAGTTTTCGTTAACGATTATAACCTTGGTCCACACGTTTGTCCAGATATCCAATTACATCCTATCACTTAGGCGTCGCGTAAGTTTTTTTTTTTTTTTTTTGGTAAATGTGTTTCCAATGTCTTCTTATTAGATAACATAATTAACACAAGCCTCAACTGAGCGCATACTTTTGTGTGCACATTTCTAGAATTTGTGTGAAATGTGCATAACAGTGGGTGGAAATTGAGCTATAATCCAAAATATAGCGAGCAGTGATGACGGGCCCAAGCCGGTGGCACCGGTGGCAGTGCCGCCGGCTTTGGCCCTTTCATCGCGGCCCGCATCTATATTTAAATAATTTATATACAATTTAGATAATTATATCGCAATTAATCACATCCAAAATTAAAGTTTGTGCTTACAAAATATATGTAGTGTGTATAATTATTTTGTGTGTGTATATATATATATATATATATATATATATATATTAGGGCTGTGCAAAAATTAATTGCGATTAATCGCATCTAAAATAAAAGTTTGTGTTTACAGAATATATTTGTGTGTGTTGTATCTAATTATTTTGTATATATAAATACACACACATGCATGTATATATTTAAGAAAATGTGTTATTCATGTATAAAATATTTATATAATATAGATTATGTATTTATATATATACAGAATTTAAGCGCAAATAATTCTTAAATATATACATGCATGCATGTATATATTTAAGAAAATTGTCTTCTTAATATATCAAATATTTATTTATACACATATATTAATTATATATGAATATATATATAAATGCAAATATTTCTTAAATATACATGCATGTGTGTCTATATATAAATACAAAATAATTATACACACAACACACATATATATTACGTAAACACAAACTTTTATTTTGGATGCGATTAATCGTTGCCCAGCCCTTATTAAAATATGTCAGACACATAACCAATAGTTAACAGCAGAACAACAGCCCCACTGCTAAATAAGTTATTATTTAATATTCTTATAATAATATTATTGCATGTAAATATTTTATATTAACATACATTATGAATTCATATTAGTACTTTAAAACACAAAATGCACAGTATGCACATTTTTGTTAACACTTTTGAGTTTTGATTTGATTTAAAAATGTAGGGTCATTTTTTATTTTTTACCCAGAAAACCCTTCAGTGTCCAGTGAGCTGCACTTTAAAGTCTCCAGGGTGAGAGATTTGAGGAAAGCATCCGAGAACAGCAGAACAGAGAAGTTCAGGCTTCAGTAAACTCTGTGCTGCTGATGCTGAACACTGAACTCACACACGACACCCGTCTGCTCCTCTCTCTCACACAGTGTGAGGACACAAATCTTGACAATACTAATCGCTAATTCACTAATAGAGCCGGCCAGAGCTGTGACAGCTGGACCGTTTCTCTCTCAGATCAACATCAACTCATTTTAGTGGGATTGCCAGGCAGGAATCAATACTACCATGCCCATCGTTTGTGCCAGTTAAGGTAGAATTAGCAGGATTTTTGCAGGAAAATATCCAAAAACCACTAGACCAATGTTATATATTTTGTTTAGATGATTACTTAAAATATCCCAAATGTTTCCAACTATTTGTAAATCGTGAGAAAATTGCGATTTTAAACCAAGGAAATGGGGCGTGTGAGCAGTCGCCAGTCAATGACGTCATATCCACGTTACCCCCGGTTTCCGCCAGGTTTGACCTCGTACTGCAATAGTAACCATGGCGACAGACGTGGACAACTGGGTCGGTTATGCCCGTTATTCGTGCTCAACAGCGTGAGCGTCCCTAGCAGGGTTTTGTTCAAACATTATGGACCATGGCAAGCAGACTTTGAGACAAAATGAGGACTAGAACAAAGATCAACATCTTTCCAGATACCGAGAGCTCTACGTCTGCGACTAACTTCGACTTGACAGAGATGCAAGTGTTGCATGTTACTTGAGCAAACAGGTGAGCGAATGTGTATAAAACTAATCAATGTTATATAGTTCAACATGATGAAAAGTTAGAATATGATCTGTATGTTATTCTCTAATGTTAATCTAGATTTGTCTCATACAGCCAACACACAACCTAACTAACATGCAACACACACAAATGCCGTTTAGTGTGATAGTGAAACTGTTAGAGCAAGTGAAACAGTGCTGCGTTACCTCAAGTTTAATTCCTCTGATAAACTGACCTGTGTGAGTAATTCAGCAACAACAACATATCTTTATTTCACTTTATTCCAAGGTTAACAAATTATAATGGATTTAGTTTAAGTTACAACACTGGTCTGTGCCTTAAATAATGAGGGATTTTAATAAGAGGCGTGCTATTATGTTTCTAAGCAAACTTTGCAATAATTTTCCACTGGCACAGGATAAAAGGTAATAAATAATTATACAAATAGCCTAGCTGAATGTATTACTCCATAAAATATGATAAGTGGAGTCCACTCTTTGAATTAGGTCATGTAGAATACAATACATTTTTGCATGCAGTACTTTTCACTATATATATATATATATATATATATATATATATATATATATATATATTTTTTTTTTTTTTCTTCTTTTTTAAGTATTCATTATATAATGCACAGCATGCCATACATGAACGAACCAAGTCAACCAGCTAAGAGGTGAATCATACAGAAGCAAAAAAATGTATGTAAAGATCAAATGCCTTTAGTGAGGGAAATTTCTACAATGCCACAAAGCACTGAGAAAAGCATAAACAAATTAACCATGATGGAGAAATATGAATCTACCAATTTAAAAATTTATTATATTTTAAGTGTATATTCAAATATTAAAGTATTTCGAGAGAATAGGGAGACCGACTATATTACATCCACAGTGTTCAATGGGAGGGGGCGGAGCTAACAATATATTTTGGTGTATTTGTTTGTTTGGACTCACTGATTGGAGGGATTTTCTGCATGTTGTCATGAGTACTGCAGTTTTTCACCACACAATCTGCTGTTAAACTCGATTATTTTAAAACTAAGTTGAAATAATGCAGGGTGAAGGCTTCAATAACCTCATTGCTCACAGTAAGGTTGTATTTAAAGGTGAGTATGATCTATTTCCCAATGGAGAAATGAATCGTTTACTTCCGGATCCTGATCTTGAAATGACAGTTTCTTGCTGTCTTTTTCTCCAGGCTGAAATGACGAGGGCAGTTACTGAAACTAAATGTATCTGAAACGCAGCATAGACAAAATGAAGCCTATCATAACATCAACAAACCAACTCCCTCATCATCACATTTCAAGGTGAAGTGTGTATTTCTACACCACTAGAGGCACAGGATGAAATCATCTGTTTTTGAATGGCCAGATTGAGCATTAGCACAAATGGTGTGAGTTTGGAGTGAGACTTTCCTGTCTGTACGGGAATGCTTTTTTTTTTTTTTTTTTTTTTTTTGATGTATCATTCAGACTGGTTTTGTGAAGTGGACCAACATATTCACAAAACAAAACAAAATAATAATAATAATTATAAATATGACTCATAATAATAACACCCATTTGCTAAACACACTAATTTTCGCATATCCTCAACAGTGTTATTATATTTTTATTCATATACTAATATAGTATTACTTTCATTTAAAATTAGTTTATATATATATATATATATATATATATATATATATTTTTTTTTTTTCATTTTTTTATGTTTGATTAATTTTATGTGTTTTTGTTAATTTTTTATTGGATTATTATCAATCAAAATACTTTGACAAACTTTTCTAAATATAAAAGAAAATGTTTTATATTAATATTTTTTTCTAAATTTTGAGCTTCAATTCAATTAAAAATATATTTTAAATAGGTTAAGATTTAGTAAATAATAACAATGATCCTTAACAGTGTGAAACGGAAAACCACAAACACACAGGGTGGTCGCAACAACATCCTCACATGAAAGGAAGTGACATCGGAGCCGAGACCGATTGCTGTTTGCCCACTGTGACCCTGCACTGAACCTGAACCGCACAAACAGCACTTTCAGTGTGCGTCTGCAAGGACCAAAAACATCCATAAATCAAATATGATAACAAATATGTTAGATTGTGTCTGCATCTTCAATCAACCCTTGTGCCCCCAGTCTAATGGGAAAGACGGTTGGATGGTGATGGTATTTCTGTTTGACTCATTATCTGGTGCAAATGAGCCATCTGTGGCCTGTCACACTCCCCATACACACTTCCTGTCAGGAGACGACATCATATCCTCTCTTTGGACATAATGTTTCAGTGGTCGTTGAAAGCTGTTGTTGTGTAAACGATGGTGCTTTTCCAAAAAAAGAAAAAAGAAACCGCCCCATCTGTGTGCACACTTGATTATTTGGGAACTCTTAAACTGAAGGAAGGCAATACAATAGACTGGGACAAAAATCTAAACATCCCAGCTTTGCAGATGGCAAGGAAAGAGGGATTATCATAAAAAAATTATTTCATCCCAAAAAGAACATCTGAAATTGTTGTGTACCCTTAAGGCCCGTACACTCCAGGACGTATTACTCGCCAGTGTTTTCGCTGACGATGAGCCGAGTGAACACGCAAATTCATTCATTCCCTGACACTTAATGTAAAACAGAAATAGTCTTACTTTGTAGTCGCAGTCACGTCTTTCATATAGGACTTTATGTTCCGACACCAACGAGACCAGCAGCTCTACATTCATCTTGCCTTGCATCTTCCTCGTCTTATTTCTACTCGGCAGTGTAGACGCTACTTGCCGTATATCTTCTTCGCCATTGCGTATGTGTGCTCGGCAAGACCGTTTTGTGTTTGAGCGCCCCCAAGTTGTGTTTTACTTTAACTTCAGAAGCTCCAGACACGTGAGCAAAATCGTCAATCTCATTGGTCGGATAGTTTTTGAAGCGGCGCATTAAAGGGGCGATGAACTGAGAAATAAAATTTTCCTTGAGCTTTTGACATCTAAGAGGTCATCATATTATAAAAACATCCTTGTTAGTCCAATAAAAGCTTTTATTGACACCAGCCTCAGCAAACGACTCGTTTTTCAAAGCGGGGAACTATGACGTCAAAGAGGATAAAACACCACCCCCGCAGAAGTAGATCAACACCTACCTCAACACGGCCGTTTTAGCCCCGCCCACCGATTCGCACATTACACGCATAGCTAAATAACATAGAACTACCTCGTGATGACAAACCGGATCGAGCTACCGAGCAAAACAACATATTGTGTAGTGCCTGGTTGTGGAAGAAGACAGTCGCTGCATTAGCTTCCTCTGGATTCCAATAGGACTACATGGATAAACTTTATTTTTAATGACGTTCCAGCTGATGAGGGTAAAACATCGTCCGTCTGTTCGCTTCATTTCACTGAGGATTGTTTTGTAAACAAGACTGGATTTGCAGACCGATTAAGAGTAAAGAACGTTGCTGTGCCGTCTATATTGGATCTGACAGGAATGGTTCAACACACGGACTCTAGGTCGAACATGTATGGGCGATTCATTCCGGTTGCCATTTTACAACATTGGACGTCTTCAAAACAATTTTCCCCAAGTGCATCGACGGGAGAGTTGAAACTCATTATGATATGCAAAACTGTTATCCACTCACAGCAGTGGGCGTTTACTTCCAAGTATTCAGTGCGAGACGCCCATAAAAACCGAGTGTTTTTCAGTTAGGCATTTAGATGTTTTTGAATGCAAAAACCAAACGAACGTCATAAGTTGACCTCAGAAAACAATATAATAAAATTTAAATAGCCAGTTCATGACCCCTTTAAACCTCCCAAAAAAAAAAAAACCTGAGGCGTTTTTTCAAAAGATGAAGCTTTTACGTAACCTGGCCCTAGCCAGATGAATGTCGTTCCGCTTAGCTCCGCCTAGCTTCACTCACATCCATCTGGAACCTCTTCCATTGGGAGTGATTTCTCCAACCAACTTTATGGCTTAGCCAATCAGGACGCAGGGCGGGAGTTTCATAGATGTGATGTAGTGGAGAAGCGACCGTGAGACTGTTTTGATTCAGACAACAATGGCGGCTCGCATCGAGGAAGCAAGCGTTAACATTGATGCTGCTATTTCATCCGTGTTGTCCAATCTACCTAATATTGTTTCATTAAAAGAACATCAGAGAAAGGCTCTGAAGGCTTTTGTTGGTGGAAACGATGTTTTCGCCCTTCTCCCGACCGGATTTGGCAAGCGTCGCTTTTTCCTGCGTCGCTCTCATCAGCGTCACGGGTTGGCTTCGGTGTGAGTGGTTGAAATAGCACGTCGATAAAGATGACAGACAAGTGGCTTATCCAATCATATGCAAGGATTTTTGATAAGGCCCAGCCTTCTGAAACGCCATTTCAATGGATCGGGTCCAGATGGATGAGTGGAGCTAGGCGGAGCGAAATTCATCTGGCTAGGGCCAGGTTAGCTTTTACGTGTGGCGTGCACTCACATTGGTGCCTTTGTATAGTCACGAGGCGTTAGATGTCAGCGAATATCGCACGCAAAAATCGTCCTGGTGTGAACAGGACTTTATGTTGTTGCAAAAATGGATGGATTTGACAGTCTTTGTTCTCCGCAACACAAAAGAAGTTTTGCAGAATGTCCAATCTACTGTTTTCCATACAACAAAAATGACATACGGTTGCCAAATTAGCAGGTTGCACTTTATTTTGATAGTCCACTTTAGATATTCTAACTCCAAAGTAACTTTGGAGCTACGTCAGATAATTGTCATTATAGTTTTAGTAGACTGTCTGCTATAAATATCTGCAAACACTTTATTGTATTAGTCCCCCAACAGACATTCAACTGACTAAGTAACTTGCCAACTAAGAGTTGAATAAGTCAACTTATTCTCTTAACCCAAACCCTAACCTGACAGTATACAGTCTTCTAATACTCTAATCTGAGTTAGTTGATAAGTAGTTGAAGATACTTCTAGTTAGTAAAATGTCTAAAGTGGACTATCGAAATAAAGTGTAACCAATTAGCAAAATTACGGTGAACGAAGCGTGAAGCAGAGCTCAAACAGAAGTTACTTTGCCCTCACATGACATTCCCATTCATTGGGTTTCCTAATGAAATGACAAGATATGTAAAATAACTATAGGACTATAGGATGCTCGATTTGGTCAATTACTCCTTGAATAAAAATAAAGAAGAGAGCATGGGAGCATGTGGTTGCGTCAGGATACAAACCGCACACATTCCCACTTTCCCTGCAGACTGGCCAACACCCTCTTCATCTCCTGTACTGCTTTTCAAAAAGGGTTAAATAAATCAAACGATCTCATTGTGAACACGCTGACGCACTGCAGCCATTAGTGAGGAAGGAAAGTCAATTGTGTTTCCAACACCACATTGAGAGAGACTGCTTCATTCAAACGGCTCTTCTGCATCAACTTTATGGTCTATAATTCACATGAGACTCTCACATACAGTCCATTGAAACATTTATTGGAAATCTAAAGCAATCAACATTATTTTTGAAATAGAGATATAAATGTAACATGGATAACAACCTCATCAACTAAATTTGTGATGCACCCTGACAGCAGGCATATGGATATGGATGCTGAAACAGCAGTATGTGTGTGTGTGTGTTCGGCAGGGTGGAGAGCAGTAATTAGCCCGTGTTAATACTTTGGTCTGTCTTGTCGTGGCGTCCTCGTCTGTCGCCTGGGCAGCGCAACCATGGAAACCCCAGATAAAGGACAGCGGACTCTTTCTCTATCATCAGACGCAGCGCTGACTCTACGCACATCTCTATGATCAGCTGCAACGCTGACTCTATGCACATCTCTATGAGAACACATATACTGTACTTATACTGTATTGGGTCACTTTCTGCATCTTGATATGTTGAATTTCTGTCTGAGTATGATCATCCATTTATGCTTGGCCATATAAATGTGTACAATAGTCAAGATACTGCACTTTTTCAAGGTCATTATCATATGTAAGCAAATCAACTCTTTTAATAAAGGTTCAATAAAAAGGGTCCATTACTCACACTGTGTGTGAACGGCATGCCTCTTGTGTTGAATTTAGAGCTGTCAAAGTTAACACTGCAGCAATGCATTAACAGCTAAAACATAACGACGTTAAAGCTGGCTTTATCAACCCTATGAATCACCCATAGTTCAAGCAAAGGGTTGCCAGATCTATGCGTTTCCCCTACACCAAATATTATTTGTAGCATGCCTCACATCCAATAATCGCAAAGAGCTTTGTTCTTTGTTACTTCTGATTAGAAACAAAGTCTCAGGTCTTCAGGAGTAATAGGAGGTTTTTTTTTTTTTAATAAGAGTACAAATAGGAATTGTAATATAGTGTGCTACTCTCTAGAGTTAATTTTTCTAGATAACCATCAAGTTTATGGACGCTGAATGTCTTTCCTGAGGTAAATGTGCCGTTACGTGACATTGTTTACAAGCAGTTTTATTGACGTCTTTGCGTTTGGACTAGAGCCAGACCGATATATCGGCAGGCCGATATTATCGGCCGATTTTAGGCATTTTCCAAACTATCGGTATCGGCAGTTATAATGGGCGGTAAATGAATATTTCAAAAATAAAATAAAAATGGACGAACATGCTTGAACCATGTCATGAGTGTTGGATTTGTATAGTTTGTCCACCAGAGGGCATTCTACACTGTCCCTGTAGGCAACACTCTGTATGTCTGTATGTTTTCCAATTTGCAGTATGACGTTATCCATTGCTAAATTATGGCTCATCATAGAATAGCTAACCACAAAGCTAGCTAATGCCACTATCATCAGTCTGTTCTGTTGTGGCAATAAAAGAAACAAGTTTCTTATTAAAAAATGTATTATCATATTATTTAAGTTAAAACTCATAAATAACTACAAATAACTGATGTTAGGGAAATCTGTTAATGTTTTGTTGTGTGTTTCTGAAAAATAAAGAAATAAATAAAAATATCGGCCAATATATCGGAATATCGGATTTCAAAACCAACAAATATTTGTATCGGGATCGGCCTTCAAAATCATTTATCAGTCGGGCTCTAGTTTGGACTATGATTGAGCGATTACATGAGACATGAATTATTTAAGTAAGTTGTTCTGTATCTTTCAACATACCTTCTGATGTTCATTCATGTTTATTTCATGCTGTAACTAGTAGTAAAGAGGAAAAGAAGATCGGTTTACTTGTCGTTTGAACTGAGGCGCTACAGCGATCTGTAACTCCACATTAACGAGCGCCAAACCCAAATTTATCGCTTGGATTTTGTAGTAAAATTGACAGAACTTAAAAGCTAGCACTTTGTTTTTATATTCAAAGTAACCTGCTCGGTCTTGTCTGTCAGAAACCTCTTTGCTTTGTGAAAATTCTACTGGTTCGCCTTCGTTTGTACTCTGAAGCGCCATGTCTTCTATTAGATTGCATCCGTGAGGGATGCTATACATTTGCGTTACAGCGCCCCCACTGGTCAAACCACATTATTGCAGGGCCTTAAAATAGATCAAGTGAGATAAAACGACTATTTGACAACAAAAACATTTTGTTGCTGAAGTCTCAGCCCAACATGAAGACAAGTGTTTGTTACCTTATGTGCAACCGAGTTGTATACACATTTCAGTTATTTGAGTGTGATGGATAGATGGATAGAGGGATAGAACAACAATGCTTTTAAATCAAATTGCACCAAACTAAATAAATAAATAAATCTGAAACGACTACATCTAATCAGTTTGCCCTTAAAAGCATAATTTCCCTCTCTGAAATATCAATACCGATGCACTTGAAAATGTAAGGGTTGATTAAACAGATTCTGCTCTACAAGCTCAATGTTCTCAGCTAAAATTAGCTGAAGATCAAGGGAATTTAGCCGTCAAAGAATATAAATCAATACAGTCTCACGGACTTCCAACTAAGCGCTATGAAAAAAGCCCTCATAAATCTGCACAGCTCATATCAGTGAGCTTTCTGAGCGTGATGTAAGCAAGCTGTCCAAACACTGCCAGCGTGTGCCAGTGCAGCGAGGCAGCTGTGAGTGTGTTAATGTGTGGGCAGAAAACAGGCCAGTGGCACCTGCTGAGGGCATTACAGTCCAGATCAGAATCTGTGCAGTGCTGGAGTGTTAACAGGTGTCTGATCACAACACAAGCTCAATCAAGATTCACACATATGCTGAGACTGAGAGTGTGCGTCAATGTGTGTGTGTCAATGAAAAAGGCCAATTAAGATGGTTTCATAACTGTAAGACCATCTTGTAATATATAGTAATGAAATATAATGAAATACAAAGACAAAGGCAACCTTTATTTTCAAATAATATCATTAAGTTCTAACAAATTACTTAAATATTAATAAAATGTGTCAAGGAAACGAATAGAGAATGGCATAACTGTAATAATGTGATGGATGGATGGATGGAGGAAGGGATGGAGGGAGGGAGGGATGGATGGAGGGACGGAGGGATGGATGGAGAGATGGATGGATGAAGGGAGGGATGGATGGATGGAGGGATGGATGAATGGATGGATGATTGATGGATGGATGGATGAAGAGATAGAGGGATGGAGCGAGAGAGAGGGATGGATGAATGGAGGGAGAGAGGGATGGATGGATGGATGGATGGAGGGATGATGAAGGGATAGCGGGAGGGATGGATGAAGGGATGGATGGATGGATACATGAAGGGATGGATAGAGGGATAAATTGATGAAGGGATAGATGGAGGGATGGATGAAGGGATGGGTGGATGAAGGGAGGGATGGATGATGGATGAAGGGGTGGATGGATGAAGGGATGGATGAAGGGATAGAAGGATGGATGGATGGAAGGAGGGATGGATGGATGGAGGGATGGATGAAGGGATAGAGGGATGGATGGAGGAATGAGGGAGGGATGGATTGAGGGATGGATGGATGAAGGGATAGAGGGAGGGAGGGATTGATGGATGGATGAAGGGATGGAGGGAGGGTTGGATGGATGAAAATGCCTGATCAAAAAACAACACAGACTAGACTGGAAACTGTTTTTTCCACTTGACCACCGTTGTCTGCATTGTGATCTTAACAGCTGCACCACATCATCAACACTAAAAATGGTTTTATATCCAAGTAATGCGACTGAAATATTAGATAACTTGAATAAAGCACATCTCCTAATGACTAGACCTTACAACACACAATGCATCATGCGATCGGGTGTTAAGCAAATGGCAAATGTTGTACTGATAAGGTTACTATGTTCTTTTAGTGAAGTATCACCTGACAGTAGCCATGTATAATCTGTGAGATCTTCTTGAGTGAATCCTGGAGGCTTTATTTTCAGTAACTTGAGGAATCATTTTCCTACTGCAGCGTGTGACAATGTGTGTGTGAGTGTGTCATGCTGTTAAGGAAGCAGGTCTGACTGTGATGCCATCTGTGCCAGCGCCACCCGGTCTTCCTGACATTTAAACTCTGCAACACAATATGCACACTATACACAATACACATTCAAGAGTAGAGCTGCGTCAATAGCACATACCTCAACACAATCACAACCAAAACGCAATCAGAATTACAATTACCACAGTGGAAGAAGTCATAAAAGTAACTTACTTGTGTTAGGCTGACTTGTTTTTGTGTTAATAATATAAAAAAAAACCCAAAAGTTCTATTTTTGCATACAAGGGAAATGAATAAGCCTCAGGCTTAAGGAAATGCAAATGCTGTACGGTAGAGAGCGCAACTCAAACCGTTCAGCTGCTATCACATAAGTGCATCACTCTTACTTCAGCAATCAAAACAAAAATAAATAAAAAAAACAGTGTCATATTTGCTTATTAGTATGTTTGAGGACAAGAGGTCAGTCAATAAATGTGAAACCTGAGTTATTTATTTGAAAAAGTAAAAAGTTTTGCATTACTTAACTAGTTACTTAAAAAAAGTAATCTGATTACATAGCTTAATTAATTTAATTAAATGCATTTATTTGTTTGTGTGTATTTGTGTATATACCATTTAAAATATGAGATTTTTATGCTCACCAAAGCTGGAGCTATTTGATCAAAAATACAAGAAAAACAGTAATATTGTTAAATATAATTGCAACTTAATTTAAAATAAATGTTTTCTGATCAAAGCGGAATTTGAATTTTCAGCATCATTTCTCCAGTCTTCAGTGTCACATGATCCTTCAGAAATCACTCTAATATGCTGTTCCGCAGCTCAAGAAACATTTATTATTATTTGTGCTGCTTCATGTTTTTTGTGGAAACGTTAAAAAAAAAAAAAAAAAAAAATCAGAATCTCTCTTTTTATCGTTTTAATGCAATTACTTAAACATACATCTTATTGACCACAAACCTATGAACAGAGGTGTATTTATATGTAAAGTTTCTAGCATACTTATTTTTTATTTTTTTGGTCTTATTTTATATTTATTTATTTATTTTTTCAATTTGTTCTTTCTTCCATTTGAACCAATTATTATTTTTCTTCTCTCCCATATATATATGTTTTTTTTTGTGCCGATCACGATTCATGTCATCAGAGGTGCTCCAAACATGTTCAGCGACCACACCCCCTTTATGCATACTAATAAGGGCTTCCCTTTCATGTGCTATCTTCCCACCCAACAACACAGAGCAGCTGCGCTGATGTCATGGGAATAACTCCTGCTCTCAATAAAACACTCATCATCTGAGAATAGATTTTGCTTCTGTGTGGCAGAGACAAAAAAAAATGCATTCTTTTTTTTAAAGTCTCATTCAGAGAGTTCATGCTAGATATTAAGTGAATTTAAACTGAATTTTAGACTTGAGCTAAACAGGCTGAAGAGTTTAGAGTCAATAAACGAATGCAAACAATAAGAGCAAATATTGACGCAAAAAAAAAAAAAACGCTTTGAGGGAGAAAAATCTGGGCACATATCCCACACTGTCAGCCCAAAGTGCCATGCATAATTACTACAAGCCAAGCTCCGCCCCCTGAGATGCTCGAGGGCCGGGATGAGTTTCCATAGCGCTGTTATGGGTGGAGGGCAGACGCCTTACTGTAGCGATGTAAGAGCGAAAGAGGATACTGAAGGGAAGAGAGGCTAGACAGAGAAAATAGCTGAGCTCTGAAGGGGGGGTTTGCCCAGCTGGCTGCTGTCTGTGAGGTTTAATGAAAGGACTGTGTGATATTTATGCACGTCTCTGACTCCTACACCCGCTCAACAATGGCCCTCGTGGATTCGCCCGTCGTGCTTTTGAAACAAAACACACACAAACTCTGTTCAAGGAGTAGTTGACATTTAAGCTCCAAGTTTCAGAATAAAACTGCACAACTTTAACACTAAACCTTGTGGTCGACCGACCCACCGATATTGATTTTTTTTGGATGGCGCTGCCGAGATTTTAGCTTATATTTTCTTTGTATTTTCTTAGTTCACTTGGTCCAGACCAAAAAAAAAAAATGATACATTTGGGGTGTGTTCAGCTGTTCACACTCGGCATGTGTGGTTGCATTGAAACGAACCCTGGAGCGATTGCTCTGTTAGGCCGTGTGTCCACCAAAGCGTTTTTAGGCCCCGTCCACACTACTGCGTTTTCGTTTAAAAACGGAGAATTAAAACGAATACGATCTCCGTCCACACCAGCGTTTTATCTGCGTATTAAAAACGATCTCCGTCCACATTAAAACGACTGAAAACGCGGATCACGTGACCATTCACCAACACTGGGCATGCGCGTGCCGGTGTAAACAGTGAATGACGAATCAGGGAAGGAAACGTCATGACTGATAACACCCAATCATAGAGCCAAGCGTCAGCCTCTGCGTCAGCGTTTCTGAAGTTCTCCGTTTTGTCTCGTCCACACTAAAACGCCCTCCGGAGATTCAAAACGCAAAACGCAGCTGCAGCGTTTCTAAACTTCTCCGTTTTAGGTCTTCGTTTTTCCCGTTTTAGTGTGGACGGGAGGTGCAAACGTAGCAAAAGGTCTCCGTTTTTAAACGAAAAGGCAGTAGTGTGGACGGGGCCTTAGCCAGCTGAAAACGCTAGACGCTCTGCTGAAGACGCCGTGCTTTGGGTGCTTGAGAGCGTTTTGGTAGCGCAGCATTTTTTCTCTTGAGACGTTTCGTTGCTATGATACAGAATATATGCAGCAGTTTGAATGTTGTGACCATAGACTGTAAAGGTTGTGACAGTTGGTCTGTGTGGTTTAGTCCCACCCCTCCTCCACTGTGATTGGACGGCTGGGTAAAATGTGACAGTGATGAGCGCTGCGTTTTATCCAAAGTTGAACATTTTTCAACTCCCAGCGACCAGTAAAAACGCTGGGCGCTCGGTGCTTCAGCGTGAAAAACAAAAACGCTCAGCGCCTCGGTACGCTCATGGCGTTTAAAAAACGCGGCGCTCCCATTGAAAACAATTAAAAACATACGCCAGGGGCGTGGAAAAACGCTTTGGTGGACACACGGCCTATGTGCGGTTCTTTTGAATAAGTGTGAACACTGACATCTGAACCCTGGTGCGCACCAAACAAGCGCACCGAGACGCTTCCAAACGAACTCTAGTGCGATTTGAATAAAATATATGAACGCAACACGGACCAAAGACATGTAAACGAACCAACAACAGGACTTGATGTTACAAGATACGACCCTAAAAAGCACAGTATGCTCAAGCATACTGTTTTTCCTCATCACAGTATACATTACAGACATTTTATTAAACACATCAGCCAAACGGTTAAACTTATCGGTTGATGTTTATGATTGAAAAATTACATTTTTTTTTTTTTTATTATAGGTTTGAGAAACTAACATTTTTTTTTTCACCTAATAAATAATTGTACAGACCAGTGCAAATGTTTACAGTGCAGATCACAAGAGCTGAACACGTTCCTCCTCCACTCAGCTCACGGTTATTTGTCTTCACAAAAGCAAGAGAGGTTTGAGAGGATTTATTTGGTTATAGCACACTGGTCTTTTGAAGTCGATACCATTAGCATAATGATTATGCATACAAACAGCCTGATTCTGATTCAATTCTGATTCATTTGGCCCTCAGTGCTGGCCCTTATGTCTAAAGAAATAAATGAATCTCTGCTCTCTTGAGAGAAAACATAATAAAAAGACGCAGAAGTTGACGTACTGAAATAAAAAGACGATTCCAAACTCAGAAATATATCGTAATAAGTCTGTTTAAAAATAGTTGTTGCCTTAATAAACCACTAATAAACTATATTAATGAACTATATCCTATTACATGTGAAATATTGTAATTATAATTTACACATTTTATGTTGGTCTAAATTAAATTAAATAATTTTTTTGAAGTGTCTTCTGTTCACCAAGGCTGATTATTTGATCAAAAAAACATAATACTGTGAAATATTGCTAAGATTTAAAATGACTATTTTCTATTGCAATGTTTATTTTTTTTATGTAATTTATTCCTGTGATGATAAAGCTGACATTTCAGCATCATTACTCGTCTTCAGTGTCACATGATCCTTCAGGAATCATTCTAATATGCCAATTTGCTGCTCAAGAAAAAAATATTATTATCAATGTTGAAAATGTTTTTTTCTGCTTCAGGATTTTTTGATGAATAGAAAGTTCAAAAGAACAGTAGTTATGTTATATATATATATTTTTGGTAAGAACCTATAATGTTATACTTTTACATTTGATCAATTTAATGCATGCTAAATAAAAAAAAACGTACCGACCCATAACATTTGAACGATATATTTACATTTTATGCTAAATTAGTATGTAAAGTATGGTAAAGTCACAACTCCACTTTTGTGTGTTCTGGTTTAATTTTCCTTTCTAAATGGCATGCTGTATTTATAGCACATCACATACAACAAAAGAGTGATAACTGATATTATAGTGTCTGTTCCGACCGACCGCAGGGTTTCCCACAAAAGATCAAACACTCCATATCAAATTTACAATGTTCGATTATGTGTTAGTAAGTCAAAAGTCAAACTCCTGAAGTTTAGCCTGAAGGCGTTGTGAAAAACACATCCACGTGTACAGACTGATGCTAAAGAACACATCCACTGATCTTCCCACGTCTGCTTTACAAAAGCCAGCGAGTGAAAATGCAGTGCAATGTTCTGGAAGCGTTCTCTAAGGTCAGGGTCTGTTAGTAGAGACATTCATAATGTTACAAAAGATTTCCATTTCAAATTCTTTTAACTTTCTATTCATCCAGGGTTTTTCCTGTATTGAACATATTTTGGTGGCCACCAAAATTAATCTTCAGTCCTGCCAGAGATTTATTTGATAATTGAATCTGACTTTCTTCAATACTGGTACCCTCTTCCATTTACAACATGTTTTTGCAGCGTTGAGCTTTGTAGCCAATCACAGACGTATCTGTTGAGCGTGTGAACGCAGTGGCCAATCAGATGTGTTTAAGTTAGTTCGATTTTGTTTGGTGCTAATCCTTTCGTTATAACCAACCAGTTTAATGATTATTAATCATTTCAATATATGTGAGCGCCTACAAAGCCGCTGCTCGGACTGAATTCAAAAAAATGTTGTCGCTTATTGGGGCTTCAACAGTTAAATACACATACTTGTGTGTCAAAAAAAATAAATAAGGGTGCAAAACATAAATTCAATGATTCAGTCAAATCTTTACTTGAAAAAGTTCATGATAGTCACTGTGTTGTAGGCCTGTTGGAACGAATTCCGAAATTTGAATATAATTTGAATATTTAAAAAAAAAAAAATCAATACTATTCAGATTCTGAAGTTACTGTTCGAATATTGCTTATACATATATATATATATATATATATTTTTTTTTTATTTTTTTTTTTTTTATACGCAATCTTGCTTTTTCACCACCTTGGCTTACACACATGAAATGCCTTTGTTTCGACTAATGAACAATGGTTTTTAATCGTAACACAAGTGTGCACGTTACCCACACATTTCTGCAGCTTCTAAAGTAACATGAAACAATCTACAACACAACCACACGGACACGGAAAACCAATGCACATCCTGTGTGTCATTTCCTTCAGAGGACAAACATCACAATGAGTAAATCACCACAGGACCCTGTGAGACGTTAAACAGGAGTCCAGTCCATTTAAAAGTGAGAGAGAAAGTGATTAAGAACGATTACAGAGTGTTTTTTACGGCTGACTCGTTTTATGTTGATGCACTTTCATTTCTGCGGAGATTGGTCATCAGCTAAAGCAGTCAGCGCAAGTCAGCAGTCCTTATTCACAACATCTCATATTCACTCTCTTACCTAGCTTCAGCATTCTTTCCTCCACTATTACAAACATTCTCTGATTCAAGCCACAATTCAGTACTTTTAAATGGTCAATTTTCAATATGTTAATTCAGAAACAAACATACATGCGTAGCATTTTATATACTTTAAAACTGCGGTGTAACGATTCCCTCATGTCACGATTCGATACATATCACGATACTGAACTCACGATACGATATTATTGCGATACTCCAAGACATCTGGTAAAAGGTTAACAAAAAAAAATGTACTGTTGATTAAAATGCTAACTTTGGTATTACATTGTAAGTTTAAATGAATAGGTTTGGACTTGGTGCTTGTATCCCAAGGACAATGGTGACACCAGAATAACAATATTCATGATTCTGAAGCTGAATATACACAATTATTTTATAGAAATATACTTGCTCTCTGTCACTGACTAGATATATTTAAAATAATATAGGCCACTTTTTACTGGTAACATCAGACATTTGGCATTATCAGGACCAACAAATATGTACATGTGCCGGTAAGTTGGAAATAAAAGTCTCGTGAGAAGCGAGAACGAGCCAGAAACACAAACTGCTTTATGACAATTCGACATAATTCTACGATAATGTGTACACTCAAAAAAAATAATTTTTGCTGCTTGTTCAAATTGCTTACTTAAAATGAGCTTAAGCAACACAATTGCTATTCATTTTGTCCAAACTTAATTTGATTGTGTTCAATCTGCTTAAATATATGTAAGATTTAATTATTCCGTTTGTGTTGGATTGCATGAATGATTTGTGTTGCATAAACTGAAACTGGGAGGTGCTTGTTAGTTCCCAGCATGCTTTGCATATGGTTAAATTAAGAGAAAATACATGTTAAAATGACGTGTTATTTAAGTGTTTTTAAGAAAATGAGAAAAGGGGAAGACTTGGTAGTGCGTAATTGTGTTTAATGTTCAATTACATTGCCATTATTGAACCATTTAAATTACAGTGCGTTACCATTGTGGAGAAGAGTGAAGCATTTGGTTAGAAGACTGATTCAGCAATATTCAGCGGGTGAAACTAGTAAATCTTATCATTTAAGATGCTAAAAGTGCTATTGGAAGCTAATAGATGACTATAGTCTAGATATTGATTATGTGTGACACTAAAATAAATGATATTGCATTGGATGAATGAATATATGAATTTGAATACCTGAATCATATCATGTTTTCTTTGTGTTGGTTGAAATGAATGATTCAATGACTCATTCAAAAAATACTTCACTTGTTTCATTACTGGATGAATCAGTGTTTTTTTAATGAATCTCTTGAACGAATGATTCAATAACAAATACATTTTAACAGTCACTTATCACCACCTACTTGTGTAACAATGCAATTGACAACCTTTATTTGAAGTCAAGTTACAGACAAAAGGTCATTTTCTCTATTTTGATCGCTTCTGTAGACGTGTTTATATCCGAAATATAAACTTTTATCCTAGTTCTTCTGTAATATTATGAATATTTGTAACAGAAATAACGATGCTCTGTAGTTGAAAAGACTTCATGACAACTGATTTGTATGTTCAAGTGTGATTTTGTCAAAGTTTTAATAGACACCGGCGAACCATTGTCGTTTAGGAATAAGATTGTGATTTTTTAACAATAAATCTTGCAGCTTTACATGGTAGTGAGGTGTAATGTGTGGTTTATACAGTTATGGTTAACATGATCCAAATGGAAGACCAAATTGTACCCTATAAAAATGAGATTGTTTAAACCCAACTCAAGCTACTGTCAAATGTGCATGTCTAAGAGACAAAACATGTAATATTAATTTGTGAAAAGTGTTTGTCTGGTTTCTTTCACTCAGCAGGTCAAATCTGCCTTTAAACAACATTTATTGTGATAATTATCACTATCATTTGATATGAAACAAATATTGAGAGCAGTCCAACTCAGCTAGTGAACAGGGGAGAACTCCTGGAGTATGTACACACAGTTTCAAGAGAGCAAGACTAATGAAGAGAAAAATGTGAAGAAGGCAACAGGAGTAATGTTTCACATGGGGGGTGGCTTGTGGAAAGTTTTCTGGATAGACGCTTCGGGGTTTAAAGTCAGCAGTTATAAAGTCTGACTTGAAGGGTCACAGGTCTAAACACAAGCCTGAGGCAGTGCACTCACAAACAAACCCCCTACTGTACTGCGCTCTCCATCATGCCACAGTCACATTGCATTGCAGGACTGGTGTCTCAACAGAATAGATGTTGTAGGGAAACATGTGGAAAAGTGTAAACCAGGGACGCTTAAATGGTGTAGCACATGAACCATTCAGGGCGATCAGGGGCCAATGAATTAAATGACCTGCATTGGTAATGATACTTTCATTTTCAACATCTAATAACCTCTGCAAAATAACTCATTCATCAAAATGGTCTCAAGCATACAAAAGGACTTTCATTTCCCAGAAGTAGTCAATTGGTGCTTTCACACAGTTCATTTAAATGTAACTTCTGAACATTTAATGCAATTTTATTTATGTGGAGGCCAGTCATTTTCCAAAATGTAATGTGTGTGAAAATCACAACTTTGTCATAAAAGCTATCAATTAAAGGTGTTCACTAGAATTGAACATTTCTGTTATACGTATTTGATGTCACAGAAAGTGTTGGATAACACATCACGATTTGGAAATAAGGGTGGCATTATAATATGACATAATTCTAAATATAATGCCATATTAAATTGCATTATAATATGCCATAATTCACACATTATGGCAGTGTTGTAGTCGAGACCACCTCACTCGAGTCCGAGTCGACACCGAGACCAGAGAGAGTCGAGTCCGAGTCAAGACCGAGTCCATAGAGAGTCGAGTCCGAGTCGAGACCGAGACCAATGAGGGTTGATTACCTAATTTACTTTTATTTACTTGAGAAATCCTTTTTTTTTTTTTTTACTGAATTTACTTAGAGTTTAAAAAATATGATCAGTTTAGGGTAAAAAGGCCACAGGTGGTGTTAAAAGTAATTTTATTACAATTTGTCATGCGCAGTTGCGCACTAGAAAATCACCAATCACTGGGCGTGTCAATCAATTTAAAGAAATATTTTATTAACATACATTAGTAATCATGAAACATATTTTTAATTGAACTCGATTGGACTCGGGAATAATTCAGAGTCCTAAAAAAAAAAAAATTTGTTCGAGTACGAGTCAATTCCGAGTCCAAATGGACACGAGTCCATGACAAGACCAAGACCATTAAAATATGGTCCAAAAAAAATGGTCCAAAAAAAAGTCTCGAGTACTACAACACTGCATTATGGCATAGTATAATGCAACTTATTAAGCCTATTTTTATAGAATACAAAACTATGCCTAAGCAATACAAAACTGCACAACATAGGCTAGATATATAAAGGCCATCATGATCATTTTGCCAACAATTAACCATGGATTTGTTTAGTTTATAATATGTTTTATTTTTAATTTCAACAAATAAAACATAAAACATTCAAAACTCATCGGCTTAGACTGCATTTGAAGAAAAATAAACAGAAAAGTTTTAGAACTTATAGCAAATATAATAGAATTCTATTTTTAATTTAGTCGTTTTTCTTATAATAGGCTATAAATGTCACAAAGTGCGTTCCGTATCAGCAGTTCAATACGGAACAAGGCTTTTATGTGTCAAATACAGAACGATTCCGTATTATACAGAGCGTTTGGCAACTCTACTTGGATTCTGTGTGATAGAAGAAGCAAAAACTACTTGTTTTTCTTTCTTTTTTTTAATCAGATAAAAATTCTGAATTTACATGATAGGAGATTTCCAACCGTATAGGGGCCTGGATTTGGCCCACAGGCCGGACTCCCAGTATCCCTGGAGTTAACTCTAATCTTACCGTTAAGAGCATAAATCAAACTGGAACTGTCTGGAACTCTATTTTATGGTTCCATTAAAAATTCAAACAATATCAAGACTAACAAAGAAACAATCTAGAAGGCCATATGGCAAACAACACATAATCCTGTTAGCTCTTAAGACGCGTGCCGTAGTTCCCCGCTCTGCACACTCCCCTGTGCTGTCTATCCTTTAAACAAGAAATATTCAATGTCTGTTGCACAAAAACATGGTAGAACCGCCCTCACAATTGCAAGCTCCAATCTAATCTGAATTTTAGGGACAAGTTTTAATCGGTCCATTGGGAAACAATATTGCATTATCAAGGTACCAGACAGCTAAAAAAGGAAGGATTTGACAAAATTGTTGATTTTGAAGACACTTTACTTGAGTTTTGTTTAAAGCCCTTTCCAAGTAAAACGAATATCCTATATTATCAAACTGAATTATGTACCAATAACAAAATTAGCTAAATCAATATTGCCTTGATCTTTTGACACACAAATTTGTACTATTAAAACATCCTGCTAGTCTAATGACTTTAACGCCGCCTTCACACTGGCAGTTGAAATCAGCTCCGATGCGGCTGCGAAACGACCGGAAGTCATTCATTTCCTATGGAGATTCGCAGACCGCATGCGAATGGGTCCGAAACGGGTCCGACCGAGTGTGGTGCGAAGAAAATCGTGTCCGTTGGTCATCCGGATGCGTTCAAAAATTTGAACTCGTGCGAAAAGCTACGGACGGTTCCTATCCGACAATTCCAGCGGAAGTTGAGCGTTGCTATGCTACTGATAAACAAACCTGAATTATTAACTTTTAATGAAATAAATAATGATTTTATAACGATAAGTTGTCATCTTATTTTATATTTTCATGACTTTCTAACGTTTATAAGGGCAGTTAATACAATTAAATTGAAGGTAGACATTGAACTATTGACCACTATATCACATTTTTATTCGACCTGACATGTCAACGTCCTGAGCAACTTTCCTCACGCAGCATAACCCTCATCAAAAAGATCATACAGAACTGACACAATCAAACTTTAATCTCTCCACAATTTTTGTTCTACCCGCGTCCGACGCTTTTCACTGTGTAGTACGAAGTCCGTTGGGAACGTATTGCGTATTACGGAGCTGATTTAAACTGCCAGTGTGAAGGCGGCGTAAAGGTCCTCTCCATTACAAACATAGCAAGCCCATAAACAGCTCATTTTGATATTAGAATACATTTCAATATGACTGCCTCGCCTCCAGTCCAGAGCATAAGCCCCGCCCACTGGCATTCAGTCACTTAACGGCTGACACTTGCCTACACTGCATTGGAGCGAGTTGTCAAATGCAAATGGAAGCCATTATTATGACTGACGCTGTCTACACTCATACAGTATACAGATATGAGTCACATGACTAGCAGTAAGCTAGATCAACATTAGACTAACATACTGATTATATTCTCACATTGTATCATGTTTAAGCTATATAAAATTGATTCGTTTTATGTACATTTGCCCACCTGTCTATTAAAGTACACGCAAGAGCAGCGTCTCATCAAGTCGAAGTTAGTCGCAGACGTCGAGCTCTCGGCATCTCGAAAACGCCACCCTGATATTGATCCTCGTTTTAGTTCTCCTTTTGTCCCAAAGTCTGTTTGCCATGATCCATAATGTTTGAACGAAACAACAACAGCGTACCACTAAAAATTACATCTGTTGCCATGGCTACTATGACAGTACAAGCGGAACCAGAGATATCGCGGATATTACATCATTGACAGCCGACAAGTGACACTATTTAAAATTGTGAATTTCTCTGAATTTACAAATTCTTGGAAACATTTAGGATAATGCATGTAAATATTTGAAAGAAATATATAACACTATGCAAGTGGTTTTTGGATATTTTGATACAAAATTCTTACATATTGTACCTTTAAAGTTGCATGCAAAGATATACGAGTAATGTGATAATGTTGTAAAATCATTACATTAACATGAAGCAGCTTTCATGAATGAGAGATTGAAAATAGACGTCTGACACTGGTTTATTCAGTAGGATAACGCTGATTCACACAGCAGCTGTCTGATTCACAATGGACAGTGTTAATCACAGTCCAGCTCCTCTTCCATCACAGGAGACTGGCACAGACTGACCCCGACCACGGAAGAGAGTATCTTTACCCAAAACACACTTATCTCACAGCACACGAGCTCAGCTGCCACTGGTTGGGTAGATATGACCGTGACGAAATACGGGAATTCCTCAATTTGCAGTGTATCATGGGAGTGTGCGATATAAGAGTCTGTATGTAAATGCACTTTGGGATGGATAGAATTATTTAAAAACACATGAAATTGACATCCTCGAACTGTGCCTGAGACACATGGGGGTTATGCGCAACAAACTTGAAAATATAGAGCCATTTTACTCAAGATGCCCTCAAAGGAGCGAGCAAAGATGAGCATAACCGAGGTCCATCGCATACAGATTTATATCTAAAAGTTTTTTTTTTTTCCTTCTTCTCACTAACATTTAGATATTTAAAAAAAAAAAAGTCCATAGATACCGCTTAGGTTCGCCATTACACTTACTACAACAAATGGATGCATGAGAAAATTTGACTTCCAGTTTCTTCATGTGACCTTCGGCATAAAGCCTCTTTAAAAGGGTAAAAATGTGACTAAATTTGTAATTAGTGGTTTAATTATGTTATAGGCCTACAATCACTCACAATATATATATATATATATATATATATATATATATATATATATATATATATTAGAGCTAAACAGGGACATTACAGACAGTTAACTGAAACCATTCAAAACTAGGTTTTGTTACTTGACATAAAATAAATATTAACGTAAATAAAATCTAAAAAACCTTAAACTTATTTTATTTCAGAGAGTTGCCAAGGCAAAATTCATTATTTCCATTTAGTCTAACTTGATATACTAAAGTAAACTGAAACAAAAATGTATAAAAACATCAAAATACACACTATTTATAAAATAAAAAACGAATTTATAATATTAAAACAAATAATATATAAATCACAATGATAAATATAAAAAATAATATAGTATCTCATTAACACAACAATAAACAAAAGTTAAAAATATATATGCAAGTTTATAAGACCCTTTGTAAGTTTATAAGACTTTATTATTTCCCATGCAATTTCCAGTCATTCATGAAAGTTATTCAAGAATTAAAAAAAAGAAAAAAAGTTCTTGAGATTGTCCTCACAAAGAACAATTTTTAAGTAAAGAAATATTTAAAAGTAGATCGATCAAACTGCATAAATGAAGCATTAGGCCCTTTAAGCCCCTTTATCAAACAAACATTTCATGTCACCAACCTACATTATAATGACATGTTTGTTAGTTATTGATTTTTCATGCTGCACAACTATATATAAATATGATCATGTGGGTCAGTAACTGGTCCAGGATAAGCTACATCTCATATACATGAGCTCTGCCTGCTGTCACATGACACTCTCGTCAGCCTCCATCTCCTAAGATGTTAAATTACATTAGAACATTCATATATCTGGATGTACTCTCCACTTCAACAGATGCCCAGCGCACCGGCTGCATTAACTGCACAGTTCAGATCGACTGCCGGATTCAACCAACAACAAACAGCTGTGATCCAAGACACCTCTGATCACGCAAAAAAACATTCACCTTTAATCCACAATATGAATCAAATGCTGGAACCATAGACAGAATGATTACTATATTTAAGTGTCATGACATTTACATGGTTCTTCAAGCACTATGGTATTTTATCAACAAGTGTAATGGACATAGGTCAGTAAGAGCTGTGAGTATAACATCACTCCCCTGGCCTCAAGAGGTGCACTAGCATCTTTAGCATCCTTTTTACTGTGCACGCCTCCCACGCCGCCGGAAATGCTGGTTCGAATCCTGCTCGCCACGCGTCGAATAGCACCGGTTACAATTGGCTTTATGCACAGCTGCACTACTACCTGAACTTAAGCCAACTCCTTGTTTCCTGTCTGCCATTATTGGCCGAACTTGATTAATTCAGGTGTGTCTGATTATTGTTGCCGTGACTACTGAGGTCAAGCACACCTGAATTAATCAATTTGTCCAATAATGGCAGACAGGAAACAAGGAGCTGGCTTATGTTCAGGAAGTAGTGCAGCTGTTCATAAAGCCAATTGCATGTCCAAAAATAAAATTATTATAGTATATTTTGTTAGTGAGTAAAACTAAGTAACTACAAATAATATCTACTATGGTAATACCGCAGTATGGAAATATCAGTATTGTTTAAAGTACCTTAGAGTGCAATGTAAATGTTGAAGTATATATGCAATATATTATTAGTACATATGACCAATAATCTATATATTGTGGGGTGTCAAGTAAATGCTATAGTAAATGAACATGGTTCTTTACTTTTGTAGGTTAGGCTTTATATATATATCTTTTTTTAGGGCTGTCAAATGATTAATATGCGGAAAAAAATTGTTAAAAAAATGAAGAATTGTTAAAAATTAAAAATTGTTCTTGAGGACAATCTCAAGAACTTTTTTTCTTTTTTAATTCTTGACTAACTCTCATGAATGACTGGAAATGGCATGGGAAATAATAAAGTCTTATAAAAAATAAAAGTTTGTGTTTACATAATATATGTGGGTGCACTGCACTGTGTATAATTATTTAGTATATATATATATATATATACGCAAACACATGCATGTATATTTAAAAAAATATATATAATTTATATATAAAATATTTATATTTATATATAATAGAAATTATGTATAAATCTATATACAGTATACAGTATAGCCTACATGAAAATATTTCTTTAATATATACAAGCATGTGTGAGTATTTATATATATAAAATAATCACAGTGCACCCACATATATTATGTAAACACAAAGTTTTTTTGATGTGATTAATCGCGATTAATCGTTTGACAGCCCTAATATTTTTATATCATATATGTTGTATGACAGTGATGGGTAAACCAAGTTTTCAGTGTTGTACTGCCCTAGCTATGCTGTTTTGTTTAATATATATATATATATATATTTTTTTTTTTTGTATTTATTATTATTATTATTTTTTTGTAATGTACCAACCAACATGATTAGGGCACTGTAAAAATAATATGATTAATAAGCCATGACCATTTTTTTTTATATTGCTTTAACTCATCAAACTCAGTTAAGGGATTTTCAACTTTTTGTATAAGTTATACAATTTTCAAACTCATTTTTAAGTAGTTTTACAGTTAATGTCAAGTTGATTGTCCTTAAAAAAATAAGGCAACTTTTTTTTCTTCTTTTTTACAGTGTTGCAGAAAAACACTAGGCTACATACGATGTGTGCTTCAGTAAAGTAAGGGCGTCACCATCGTACAGTGGGGTAATACCATGGTACTTCTGCCTACCTACTGCAATGCTACTGACTGTCAACAGCATACACCACGGTATTTACGAGGTATTTACCGTAAAGTGTCCAAAAAAGGATCGTACTTTTTAAATATAGAACTCTCATTATGTCTCTTCAGTGAGTACTTATTATGGCTAACACTGATTATTGTTAACGGTCGTGAATCTCGGGTGTTATCGGTGTGTGTGGATGATGCTGGATGACACCCACCGTCTATGTTCTCTCGGTCGCTGATGTGCTGGAGGTTGCAGCCCGTGTCCTCTCGGCTCAGCTCCGGTTCGGGCCGGTACGGCTCCAGCCTCGAGTGCGCGTTCCTCCGGAGCTTCGGGCTGGACGACACGCAGCATGATGTGCTGTTCCCCATGAGTACCGGTGTATGTGCGGATAAACGAACAGATGATGGGCGGAACAGCTGCGGATGACGGGGTGAAACACGGGCTCTGCGATCTGCGAGATCACTCCCGTGCCAAACGGTCGTGTAAAGACATCAGGGTGTTTCTAATCACGACTGTCCTCATTAAATCAACACATAATCCACGCAGGCTGCTCTACGGGGTGTTTATATGTGCGTATGCGCCGGTATCCGTAGATTATTCCATTCTCACCCGTCGCAGTAACATTGTATCGCACAGCTGTCAGTGTATCGCCGAGCCCACGATCACACACACACACATAACACACAGAGAGAGAGAGAGAGAAAACACACGGAACAGCTTCCGGTTCAGCGACTGACGTCACTCCAAACGATACATTTTATGGCTATCTGCTTGCAAGAGATTTTAATGTAGCCTAAACACTGGCTTTCTCTGGCATATTTGTCTTTTTTTTTATTCGTTTGCATTAAACCGCGTTTGTTACACATTAGTTAATGGATACAATATGTACACTGTCACCCACATAGCTTATCCACTAAAAAAAAAAATAGTGTACAGTAATGGATGTGGTATTATGTAAAAAAAGAGCATAATTTGGGGTTAGAGTGAAGAAACAGCACTTTTATTCAGAGACACAAACTGAGCATAACATGCAATTTCCTGAAGTTAACTGATATTGATACTAAGATGCAATTCGGATGTTTGTAATGCAAATCAATGAGATCAACAGTATAACAGACTACTACATAAAATGCATTTTATTATCAGTTGACACCCATTTCTGCCAATAATGTCACTTAGTAAGATAATATTTAAATTATAATAAATAAAGCTACTTTTTGCATTGCAGGGGCCAAAACATAGTCCCTCGGAAGCTGAACAGATTTGCAGGGGAGTCATAATTTATCAATTCAAGAATATGTTCAAATATTTGCATACTCCTGTTCAGACCTTTATTTTGAAATAGTAATGAACATGGAAAATCATGAAAGAATGGTGGCCCTGTGACCAGGTCCGTGTACTTTTTTGTTCATTCATTATTCTATTTCGGAATGAAAGATGAAATTTAAAAAAGGGTGCAGCTTGTTTTTTTGTTTAAAAGAAAAACACAGAAATGGCTGTATTTGGCCAGGTCTCTCTTGTAAAAGAGATTTTTGATCTTAGCCCTCAAACCATATTCACTTTATAGCCCTTAAAGGAACACTCCGACTTTTTTGGGACTTTAGCTTATTCACCATATCCCCCAGAGTTAGATAAGTCCATACATACCTTTTTCATCTCTGTGCGTGCTTAACTCTGTCTGACGCACCCACTGCTTGCCTAGCTTAGCACAAAGACTGGATGTAAATGGATACAGCTAGCATACTAATCCCAAATAAGTGACAAAACATGTTCCTATTTACATGTTGTGATTTGTACAGTCATGGTGTGTACAAATAACAAGGTCATATGAGAAACAGCCATCTTTTAACCATTGGAAACTATATTCTCAGAATGCGGAGCACTGCCACTTGGGTGGAGTGATTACCGCAGGACCTGAGATGCACCGCGGTGAGGAGCGGAAAGTTCGTTCGGAGTTGGAGTAGTCAGCAATTATAGTAAGGGCATATACAAATCACATGTAAATAGGAAAATATTTGCGTTATTTGTCACTTATTTGGGATTAGTATGCTAGCTGTATCCATTTACATCCAGCCTTTGTGCTAAGCTAGGCTAGCAGTGGGTGCGTCAGACAGAGTTACGGCATGCACAGAGATGAAAAAGGTATGCATGGACTTATCTAACTCTGGGGGAAATGGTGAATTAGCTAAAGTCCCATAAAGTCAGAGTGTTAATTGTGTACAAATGTGGGCACAGAGGACTCAGGTGTTATCCTAATTTTTATTTAATATAAATGTTATATCACCATCTTCGATAAAGTTTTGTCCATCCATTTATGGTGTGTGTTTTTTTTTTTTAATTTGGGGGGTATTTTTGAATTGAATTACTTCAAAAAGTACCATATTTTCTATGTAAATTATTTCTATGTAAATGAATTACTATGTAGTTTTATTTTTATTTTATTTTTTAACTACATTAAAATATCATTCCAATAAGTTCTTAGAGCTAAAACCTAAAGATGAAGTGACTTTGCTGTCACCTGGTGTCTTATTTTGGCTTATTTTAGAATGCTCTAAATTACAGTTTTTCCCATTCATTTCTATGGGTGCCCATTTTTGACCCAAATAAAAGATTTACGAAGGTTTTTTATTTTTTTTTTCACCCACTTAACACTGTAGAATTGAGTCAAAAAAAGTAGCCAAAAGCTTTTACCGCTCAGATCAAGGGAAGTATTTTTAAAAAATAAATCCATACTATTTTGCCCACATTTGTCCAGAATATGGTTTTAGAGTTAATGAGACTTTTTGGTAAAATAACAAAATAAAATAAAATGGTTTTGTTTCATCCCCCTTTTATTTTTTTAAAATAAAAAAAGTTGTGACATTTATCATCTACACCAAAAAAAAAATCTTTATTTGCAAATCTTCACTCAAAAGGCCTTGTATGTCACGTTTTTATTCTGTTTATTTCAGTTTTGTGATCTTGTTTCCCCCTGTCTTTTGTGATATTGCTTCAGTCTTGTTCGTGTTCCTAGTCTGGTTGTCTAGAAATAGTGTTTAGAAAAAGTGTTAGTGGTAGCAATCCCAAAGGCCCACGGAATGTGTCCTCGCCGCGGCCTGAGGGTCCGACTGCTCCGCCGTGGCCACATCTGAAGCCTGGAGGCTTCCCTTATGATGCATCAAGAGGTGACATGTGGGGACTTGAGATAGCCAGTTATCCCAGAATGCATCTCGCAACAACGAGAAAATCCTCGTATAATACTGAAATACTATTGTTTTGTGTCATGAAATGTAATATTAAGAGTGTTTCAGGTGAGAATGTGGTTGTTTAAATCTCATATCTATGGTTTATTTATAAAAATAGTGCCAGTTTGAAAAATGCATCTGACGTTTTCGGTGTTCTGACATCCAAGCTTCACCGGAAGCTCAGCGCTCATCAATCCCGACTGGAACAGCTTTTCCTCAGCTAGTGCTTCTGACGGTTGCCGCTGGCTCTGATGTCTAATCTAGTGGATAAACTTAACGAATATTTTGTCTTGTGTATAAATCTATCTTTGGTCTCATTAAACTAGTTTTTTTCCGTGGCGAAAGAACGTTTTGGCTGAGGGAAAAGTGAAGTTTCATAAGTTTATTTATTTAGGCAATTTATCTTCAACTTTATAGCCTATTAGAGAGCATACTTTTACCTTATTTCTCATTGTAGCTTATGTACCTTTTAGGCTAGATATTATTGGTCATTAAAACTGTCATTTAACAAAAAAAAAACAAAAAAAAAACAAAAAAAACACACACATTTATATATATATATATATATATATATATATATATATATATATATACAGGGGTTGGACAATGAAACTGAAACACTGGCCAATGTTGGAGGTTTCACATCTATATGTCTGGCGGCCAATCTTCAGAGTGAAGCATGGGTGGATCAGTGATGGTTTCAGCTCCAATATCATGACAATCCTGATTGTATTTGATGGACACGACACTGCCGAGGACTACCAAACCCATCTGGAGGATCATGAGCACCTGATGCTCAAACCGTGTATCAGCATGATCATGCACCAACACACACAGCAAGACTTGTGACAGAAGGGTTTGATGAAGATGAAAGTGACGTCGAACATCTCCCATGGTCTGCACAGTCACCAGATCTGAATATTATTGAGGTGTTTTGGAGGAGCGAGTCCACCAGCATCATATAGTGACCTGGACACTGTTCTGGAAGAGGAACGGCTCATAATCCCTCTGGTCACTGTGAAGGACTTCTATCTGTCAATTGGTGCTGTATTTGGATGCAAAATGAGGCCCTTACCATTCTAACAAATTATTGTGTTGTAAAACCAGGTGTTTCAGTTTCATTGTCCAACCCCTGTATACTGTATATATATATATATATATATATATATATATATATATAGCCTACTTTAATGTATATATATATATATATATATATATATAGCCTACTTTAATGTATATATATACAATATATATATATATATATATATATATATATATATTAACATTCTTCACTATATCCAATAAAATAAAATGACAACCCTCTGTTTGTTAAATGTCAATACATATTACTAATGTTTCATATTTTTAAAATGAAAACAAAAATATTATGTTCATTTTGTTATAAGCAGTGAACATAATCAATGTATGCGTTGCCTGCACCACATGGACATTAGGCTTAATATGTTCAAGTTTTTTTTTTTTTTTTTAAATGAAAAGAGTCAGAGTTGTACTGTAGCATATTTTGTGTTATTGTTGCCTAAAATATACATAAAGATATTACTGGAGTAGCCAGAGCATGCTGAACACTATAATAAAAAAAAAGGATCTGCTGTGCTGAAAGTTATAAAATAGTCTGCATCATAAATTATTGACAGATTTAATATGTTGGTAATCTGTAATTATTGTCTTGTCATCCATTAATAATTAATAATACCTACTTTTATCCTTCAAGACTGTAAGTCAAGGCAAGTTTGTTATAAACTTTATTGTAGGCCTACTGTGAATCAAGGAAAAGTAAAAAAATAATGGTAATTCAGGATTTATATAATGATCATAATATAAAGTCAAGCTTAAAATCATATAAACTAATCTGAAATGGAATAAAAATACATGAAAAATAAATATTAATGGTAGGCTATAATTGGTAGGTTCAATATTAGTAGTGGGGAAGGGGTTAGGATCAGGGAGTCGAAATTCGGCACAACACCTGTATGAACAAAGTCTCTTTACAGCTGTTTGAACGCCATAGAAATATTGACAAGGGAAGCACATTATCAGTCAATTGAATACAACAGCGCCCTCTAGTGGCGCAACGTGAGTTTTGTTCTTGTTAAATCAATCTGAGTGTCTTCGAAAGTGAAGGAAGGAAGGAAGGAAGGAAGGAAGGAAGGAAGGAAGGAAGGAAGGAATGAAGGAAGGAAGGAAGGAAGGAAGGAAGGAAGGAAGGAAGGAAGGAAGGAAGGAAGGAAGGAAGGAAGGAAAGACAGACAGACAGACAGAAAGAAAGAAAGAAAGAAAGAAAGAAAGAAAGAAAGAAAGAAAGAAAGAAAGAAAGAAAGAAAGAAAGAAAGAAAGAAAGAAAGAAAGAAAGAAAGAAAGAACATTCTTTCTAAAGTCTACAGTCAATGGTGCAGTATTTTGATTTTTTCTTTTTTTCTACTTTAAAGACCGCAATAGGTATGGAAATAAATTTGTGCCAATAATAATGAAATGAAAGCAACTTTTTCAAGAAACTAACGCAAATATAAATTGAAACTGAATGATATTTTATCATTTTATTAGATAGGCTATTTTATCTGTGAAACTGAAGAAAAATCGCAGGCAAATATTTTGACTTCGTTTTTAATACACTGCATGTAACTCTTTTTACATCTTTCTTTTGCTGATCTGAACTTACAAATGCACTCCCACAGTTTTAATTTACGCTTCTGAAATTTTCGTTGCTCCCTGAGTTCCCTTTCAAACGGTCACTTATATAGTTTACATAGACTCCCGAGATCGCCATTATAGCAGATTTTTACTCCTTCAGTGACACATGTCCCTGAGCTTTTTACTGTTTATTCGCCGTCAAACAAGCCTTTCGGCGTCTTTTCAGCTTCTAAGAGCTTCCATTCAGCAGACTTCGCCTGCAAGCCGTTGTCTCCTGACGCCGTGGCTATCCGGCGACAGTCTATATCCTTTGTCGAAAGCTTTGTGTTCTATGTCAGATGCCTTGTTCGTCCTGTGCCACATGCTGAGGCCCTCTGCACGAGGTAGACCAACATTCAAGCTGCATTTCCTGCCTGGGAATTGACCACGCGGAGAATGCACTCTCTGCCGGCGGATATGTGGCCTACGAAAGCATGCCGATCTCTGTGCTGCGCAATCGGCTAGCTCTGTCCCGAGCTACTTCAGCCACGCTCTCTAATCCAAGGAAGAAGTGTTGCAGCCAATGGCAACCGGAGGATATGGAAGTTGGTGATTCCCATAATCCCTGCATGCTTCACTTTCTCCTACTCGGACGCCATCACCGGTCTTGTTCGTAGGAGACCAGTGCCCTCCCTCCCACGTGGCGGGCCTCGTCTCCTTCGGCGGGTCTCTCGAGCGTGACGCACCACTTCTGAGGATGAGTGGCCGGGCTCTCTCGACCCTGTCACCGCTTCTCAGTTTGTGGCCAGTGGTTCAGCGACTAGGGCAAACTCAGACGCCGAAATGATTCAGATCCTGACGAAGGTGTCTTGGACCTTGAGCTACACGGACCACGCCTGAGAAACCGCCTCGTAGTTGGCTGGATGAATGGTTCCTGTCGGGGTGTCAGCAGGCACGTCGTCACAAACCAGTGCCATTTTTCCCCGAGGTCCACGAGGAGCTCACCAAGGCTTGGCGTGCTTAATACTCAGCGCGTGTGGGATCTGCAGTTTCCGCGACGCTCTCCTCCATGGACGGCGCAGCGGAAAATGGTTATGAGTCTATGCCACCCCTCGAAGAGGCCGTGACCGCTCATCTTTTCCTGAGCACTGCAGCTAGCTGGCGAGCTAGGGCCGCTCATCCCAACAAACCCTGCCAAAGCACCTGGACGCGCACATTCCGCCTCCGGTCAGGCTGCATTGAGAAGTGCTACAGACCTAGCGCTACGTGCTACTAAGGCTACAGCATAGGCCATGGAAGGAACCTGGCAAGCTTGGTCGTGTTCAAGCACCGTCTTTGGCTCAACCTCACCGAGATCAAAGAAGCCGACAGAACTAGGTTTCTCGATGCCCCGGTTTCCAGCTCCGAACTCTTTGGCCCGGTGGTGAAGGGATTTTCGGAGAGGTACACAGAGGCACAGAAAGCATCCCAGGCTATGTGACACTTCTTGCTGAAAAGCTTGAGCTCCGCGACCAGCAAGCACAAGCCGCCGCCTTCGCCTCATACAGCCAAACAGGAGAAGCTGGCTTCTCAGCCCCGCCCTGTGGCTGCGGATAGCCACCGCCAGTCAAGGCCCGCGAAATGGTGGAAAGAGGGAAGGTTCCCCTCTCGCACTAGCCGGACCACCCTCGAAAAAACCCAGCAAAACTTCCCACAGCTCCCTGTTCAGTTCAGGCAGCTGGGGATTTTATTGTTGTAAACAGGCCAGCAGCAGTGAGCGCGTCTTTGCAAACAAACGCCGTTTTCACAGCGACCCAAATAAAGTACAAAAAGAGCATGTTTCACAATGTCTTTCGGATGAGACGTTAAACCGAGGCCCTGACTCTGTGGTCAGAAAAAATCCCCTGAGAAAATTTGGCCATGATGCCGGGGTTACACCCCCACTCTTTCGAAAGACATCCTGGCCAAATTTGCCCAGTGTCCTCTGTCCATCATGGCATCCTAATCATACCCATAAACTGATTGGCTTCATCACTGTCTCCTCTCCACCAGTAAGCTGGTATGTGGTGGGCGTTCTGGCGCAATATGGCTGCCGTCTCATCATCCAGGTGGATGCTGCAGTTTGGTGGTGGTTGAGAAGATTCCCCCCTCTATGTGAAGCGCTTTGAGTGTCCAGAAAGGCGATATTTAAATATGGAATTATAAACACTATAAAGCGAAGCTACTTGCACTAATACACACGCAGACCCCCAGAAATTCCAGGCGGTTATCGAGACATCGGTGAGAAGCACACTTCTCACTGAAGCTCAGAATTTATTAGCAAAAGGAGTGATAGAATCAGTCCCTCCTACACTAATGTATTCAGGGTTTTACAGATGCTATTTTCTAACTCCAAAGAAATTCGACGGACTCAGACCCATACTAGATCTGAGACATTTGAACAAGGCTATCAAGGCTAGCAATCTGGTCAAATGCATTCAACTACCTCTGTAAATTGTTGAAAGTAATGAGCTCAAAACTAGTGCTGGGCCGTTATTGGCGTTAACGTGCTGTGTTAACATGAGACTCTTATCGGGCGATAAAAAAAAATGCCGCCGTTAATTAAAATTGGGTTAGGATCATAAATAGCTTTTTCGAATATCGTTATATTTTCGCGCAATTTTAATTTGTAGTATGACATAACTGATGCCGCACCTACTGTCACAGATCGCGCAGCAGTATTTTCCTGAGGGACACAAGGTGTAGGCCTACTTTTCCTTTGTTACGTTGGGCGACGTTCCTCTCGTTACTTTATTTTAATGCAATACGTTGTTAAATGAGTTTATTCCAAGTGCGCTGTGTCCTTTGTATGAGCGATGCTCATTTACAAATGAATCTCTCTTTTGAGTTGATTCTGTTCAAAGACTTCATCAAACAAGTTGTCACATCTGTCTAAATCGGTTCACGAATCAGTTAATCTGTTTAGTTCCTCACACACTGAATCGTCTGAAGCGCTTTCAATTCACACTCAAGGCCCAGAGTAAGCCCCGGAAGTGACAGTGGAAACGTGACTGACCAGATTGCTTTCATAGTGTAAATGCTTTCAAATGCATTCAACTACCTCTGGAAATTGTTGAAAGTAATGAGCTCAAAACTAGTGTTTATGAAATGAACACCCGCCATCCTGCGGTAATGTGTGTGTGTTGCGCAGTGGCATAAATCACACGAATAGTTTACATTGATTGAAACTAATTTGTCTAAAAAGGAGGCTTTTGCAGTAACAAGGCAGGTTCACATAAAATCATTGATATGACATTATTTTTTGATCTAACGAACATTGGCGATGCAAAAACACACTGTCCTGCGTATTGTTTTTCTTCTTTCAATTAGCTAGCCTACTATGTTAAAAAAACAAAAAAACAAAAAACAAACACACGTTATTCAATTAAGAAACAGTTTGACAAATCATTAAAGATGAAATTGGCCTCCCTTTGTCACTTTTTTTTCAACTTTCAACTTTACTCCTCAATTGTCAAATGGCATTTTTGGCAGAAATGCACATAAAGTACATGAGATGAACTACTCTCAAAGACTTACTTTTAGTCATTATTTGGGTAGCACACACATTCTGAATAGCCTATCTTCAGGAGAATTCAAATGAGCCATTTTAATCTAGATTAATTTCAAGATTAAAAAAAAATAATCTATGCCCACCTCTACTTAACTTGAGTAGATTTGACACCTTTACACCCATTTTCAGCATATATTTTTTTTTTATCTGATCAACCAAAACTCATCTCCAGGTGTACAAGTAGGAGAGAACAAAGCAGATTATGTTAAACAAAGATGAGGTTGTGCTAATGAAGTACAAAACAATACTAAGACTCCCAGTAAACACTTGAGGTTACAGGTTGTTTATTTTTCAAAAACAAAAATAAAAGAAAACAAAGGCAGAGTATGCAGCTATGTCTTCACTTGATGCAGCAACCTCAATATGCCTGGAGACTGTTTCAGAATCTTAGCTTGATGTGGTAGTTTACTCGGTTGCTCCAAAGGCTTGGAACCAAGACTGGAAAGAGACATGTAACTTGACTGTTCTGGCTTAGGAAAGACATGGAATCTAGACTGCCGGGACACAGACTGGTAGGTGGTTTGGCCTGATTGTGGACCGCTGGGCTGGGACACATGCTGGTAATGGGCTTGTGCTGACTGCAGACTGCTGGGCTGAGACACAGACTGGTACCTGGCTTGGGCTGTTTGGATTCCAGACTGGTAGCTGGTTTGGGCTGATTGAAGACCACTTGGCTGGGACACAGACTGGTAACGGGCATGTGCTGACTGCAGACTGCTGGTTTGGGCTTGTGCTGACTGCAGAAGGCTGGGCTGGGACACAGACTGGTAGCTGGCTTGGCCTGATTGCGGAGCAGTTACCTGGTCCACAGACTGTAAGCTAGCTTTGGCCATTTGTTGGAATCTAGACTGGTAGCTGGCTTGGCCTGATTGGAGACCAGTTACCTGGTCCATAGACTGTGAGCTGGCTTGTGCTGACTGCAGACTGCTGGGCTGGGACATAGACTGGTAACGGGCTTGTGCTGACTGCAGACCGCTGGGCTGGGACACAGACTGGTACCTGGCTTGGGCTGGTTGTTGGATGCCAGACTGGTAGCTGGCTTTGCCTAATTGCGGACCGCTGGGCTGGGACACAGACTTGTACCTGGCTTGGGCTGGTTGTTGGATGCCAGACTGGTAGCTGGCTTTGCTTGATTGCAGTCCACTGGGCTGGGACACAGACTGGTAACGGGCTTGTGCTGACTGCAGACCGCTGGGCTGAGACACAGACTGGTACGTGGCTTGGGCAGGTTGTTGGATGCCAGACTGGTAGCTGGCTTTGCTTGATTGCAGTCCGCTGGACTGGGACACAGACTGGTAGCCGGCTTTGCCTGATTGTAGACCGCTGGGCCGGGACAAAGACTGGTAACGGGCTTGTGCTGACTGCAGAACACTGGGCTGGGACACAGACTGGTAGCTGGCTTTGCCTGACTGCAGGCCGCTGGGCTGGGACACAGACTGGTACGTGGCTTGGGCAGGTTGGTGGATGCCAAACTGGTAGCTGGCTTTGCCTGATTGCAGACCGCTGGGTTGGGACACAGACTGCGAGCTGGCTTGGGCTGACAGCAGACTGCAGGGCAAGGATAGAGACTGGTATCTGGCTTGGGCTGAATACAGACCACTGGGCTGTATCACAGACTGATAATGTGCTTGTGCTGACTGCAGACCACTGGGCCAGTTCACTGATTGGAAGCCAGGTTCTGTAGGTTTTTGGAAACCAAGCTGTGGCACAATCTGGTATCTGGCTTGTGCTGAAGGCAGGCTAGACTGAGAGTTGAATTGGGCTGGTTGTTGGATTCCAGACTGGTCCACAGACCATGAGCTGGTTTGAGCTGAATTCAGACTGCTGGGCAGGGACACAGACTGGTACCTGGCTTGGGCTGGTTGTTGGACGCCAGACTGGTCCACAGACTGTGAGCGGTCTTGGGCTGACAGCAGGCTACCTGATTGTTCCACAAAGTGTGAGCTAGTTTGAGCTGAATGCAGACTGCTGGGCTGGAACACAGACTGGTAACGGGCTTGTGCTAACTGCAGACCACTGGGATTGGACACAGACTGGTAGCGGGCTTGTGCTAACGGCAGACCACTGGGCTGGGACACAGACTGGTAACGGGCTTGTGCTGACTGCAGACCGCTGGGCTGGGACACAGACTGATACCTGGCTTGGGCTGGTTGTTGGATGCCAGACTGGTAGCTGGCTTTGCCTAATTGCAGACCGCTGGGCTGGGATAAAGACTGGTAACGGGCTTGTGCGAATTGCAGACTACTGGGATGGGACACAGACTGGTAGCAGGTTTGTGCTAACTGCAGACTGCTGGGCTGGGAAACGGACTGCAAGTTAGCTTTGTTTGTTTGTTGGATGCCCGACTGCGAGCTGGCTTGGGCTGAAAGTAGACTACCTGATGGTTCCACAGACTGTGAGCTGAATTGGGATGTTTGTTGGATGTCAGACTGGTCCACAGACTGTGAGCTGTCTTGGGCTGACAGTAGGCTACCTGATGACTCCACAGACTGTGAGCTGGCTTGGGCTGTTTGTTGGATGTCAGACTGGTCCAAAGACTGTGAGCCATCTTGGGCTGACAGCAGGCTACCTGATGGTTCCACAGACTGTGAGCTGTCTTGGGCTGACAGCAGGCTACCTGATGGTTCCACAGTCTGTGAGCTGAACTGGGCTGTTTGTTGGATGTCAGACTGGTCCACAGACTCTGAGCTGGCTTGGGCTGACAGCAGGCTACCTGATGGTTCCACAGACTGTGAGCTGTCTTGGGCTGACAGCAGGCTACCTGATGGTTCCACAGTCTGTGAGCTGAACTGGGCTGTTTGTTGGATGTCAGACTGGTCCACAGACTCTGAGCTGACTTGGGCTGACAGCAGGCTACCTGATGGTTCCACAGACTGCGAGCTGAACTGGGCTGTTTGTTGGATGTCAGACTGGTCCACAGACTGCGAGCTATCTTGGGCTGTATGTTGGATGCCAGACTGGTCCACAGACTGTGAACTGGCTTGGGCTGGTTGTTGGATTCCAGACTGGTTCAGAGACTGTGAGCTGTCTTGGGCTGACAGCAGGCTACCTGATGGTTCCACAGCCTGCGAGTTGGCTTGGGCTGACAGCAGGCTACCTGATGGTTCCACAGACTGTGAGCTAGTTTGAGCTGAATGCAGACGGCTGGGCTGAACCACAGACAGGTACCTGGCTTGGGCTGATTGCAAACTGTTGGGCTGGGACACAGACTGGTAACGGGCTTGGGCTGACTGCAGGCCACTGGGCTGAGACACAGATTGGTACCCGGCTTGGGCTGACTGCAGGCCACTGGGCTGGGACACAGATTGGTACCTGGTTCGAGTTGACTGCAGGCCACTGGGCTGGAACACGGATTGGTAGCGGGCTTGTACCGTTTGCAGACCACTGGGATGGAACACAGACTGGTAGCGGGCTTGGCCTGATTGCAGACTGCTGGGCTGAGAAACAGACTGTGGGCTGGCTTGGGCTGAAAGCAGGCTCCCTGATGGTTCCACAGACTGTGAGCTGAATTGGGCTGGTTGTTGGATTCCAGACTGGTCCACAGACTGTGAGCAGTCTTGGGCTGACAGCAGGCTACCCAATTGTTCCACAAACTGTGAGCTAGTTTGAGCTGAATGCAGACTGCTGGGCTGGACCACAGACAGGTACCTGGCTTGGGCAGATTGCAAGCCACTGGGCTGGGACACAGACTGGTAACGGGCTTGTGCTAACTGCAGACTACTGGGATGGGACGCAGACTGGTAGCGGGCTTGTGCTAACTGCAAACCACTGGGCTGGGACACAGACTGGTAGCGGGCTTGTGCTAACTGCAGACCACTGGGCTGGGACACAGACTGGTACCGGGTTTGTGCTAACTGCAGACTGCTGGGCTGGGACACAGACTGGTAGCTGGCTTGGCCTGATTGCAGACTGCTGGGCTGGGACACAGACTGGTAGCTGGCTTGGCCTGATTGCAGACTGCTGGGCTGGGAAACAGACTGCGAGTTAGCTTGGTTTGTTTGTTGGATTTGCGTGCTGGCTTGGGCTGACAGTAGGCTACCTGATGATTCCACAGACTGTGAGCTGGCTTGGGCTGTTTGTTGGATGTCAGACTGGTCCACAGACTGTGAGCGGTCTTGGGCTGACAGTAGGCTACCTGATGATTCCACAGACTGTGAGCTGGCTTGGGCTGACAGCAGGCTACCTGATGATTCCACAGACTGTGAGCTGAATTTGGATGTTTGTTGGATGTCAGACTGGTCCACAGACTGTGAGCTGTCTTGGGCTGACAGGCTACCTGATGATTCCACAGACTGTGAGCTGGCTTGGGCTGACAGGCTACCTGATGGTTCCACAGACTGTGAGCTGAACTGGGCTGTTTGTTGGATGCCAGACTGGTCCACAGACTGCGAACTGGCTTGGGCTGGTTGTTGGATTCCAGACTGGTTCTCAGGCTGCGAGTTGTCTTGGGCTGACAGCAGGCTACCTGATGGTTCCACAGACTGTGAGCTGGCTTGGGCTGACAACAGGCTACCTGATGGTTCCACAGACTGCGAGCTAGCTTGGGCTGTATATTGGGTGCCAGCCAGCGAGCTGGCTTGGGCTGACAGCAGGCTACCTGATTGTTCCACAGACTGTGAGCCAACTGTGGGCTGGACCACAGACAGGTACCTGGCTTGGGCTGATTGCAAACCGCTGGGCTGGGACACCAACTGGTACCTGGCTTGGGCTGACTGCAGGCCACTGGGCTGGGACACAGATTGGTACCTGGCTTGGGCTGACTGCAGGCCACTGGGCTGGGACACAGATTGGTACCTGGCTTGGGCTGACTGCAGGCCACTGGCCTGGAACGCAGATTGGTACCGGGCTTGTACCGTCTGCAGACCGCTGGGCCAGTTCACTGATTGGGAGCCGGTTTGTGTAGGTTTTTGGAAACCAAGCTGGGGCACAAACTGGTAGCTGGCTTGAGCTGATGGCAGGACAGACTGTGAGCTGGCTTGGGCTGGTTGTTGGATGCCAGACTGGTCCACAGACTGCGAACTGGCTTGGGCTGGTTGTTGGATGCTAGACTGCTCCACCGACTGTGAGCTGTCTTGGGCTGACAGTAGGCTACCTGACTGTTCCACAGACTGTGAGCTAGTTTGAGCTGAATGCAGATTGCTGGGCTGGACCACAGACAAGTACCTGGCTTGGGCCGATAGCAAACTGCTGGGCTGGGACACTGACTGGTAACGGGCTTGTGCAAACTGCAGACCACTGGGATGGGACACAGACTGGTAGCGGGCTTGGGCTGACTGCAGGCCACTGGGCTGGGACACAGATTGGTACCTGGCTTGGGCTGACAGCAGGCCACTGGGCTGGGACACAGATTGGTACCGGGCTTGTGCTGACTGCAGATTGCTGGGCTGGGACACCAACTGGTACCTGGCTTGGGCTGACTGCAGGCCACTGGGCTGGGACACAAATTGGTACCTGGCTTGAGCTGACTGCAGACCACAGGGCTGGGACACAGATTGGTACCGGGCTTGTGCTGACTGCAGACCGCTGGGCTGGGACACAGATTGATAGCGGGCTTGTACTGTCTGCAGACCGCTGGGCCAGTTCACTGATTGGGAGCTGGTTTGTGTAGGTTTTTGGAAGCCAGGCTGAGGCACAAACTGGTAGCTGGCTTGAGCTGATGGCAGGCCAGACTGCAAGCTGGCTTGGGCTGGTTGTTGGATGCCAGACTGGTCCACAGACTGCAAGCTAGCTTGGGCTGGTTGTTGGATGCCAAACTGGTCCACAGACTGCAAGCTAGCTTGGGCTGGTTGTTGGATGCCAGACTGGTCCACAGACTGCGAGCTGGCTTGGGCTGGTTGTTGGATGCCAGACTGGTCCACAGACTGCGAGCTGGCTTGGGCTGGTTGTTGGATGCCAGACTGGTCCACAGACTGCGAGCTGGCTTGGGCTGGTTGTTGGATGCCAGACTGGTCCACAGACTGCGAGCTGCCTTGGGCTGGTTGTTGGATGCCAGACTGGTGCACAGACTGAGAGCTAGCTTGTGCTGACAGCAGGCTACCGGATGGTTCCACAGACTGAGAGTTGGCTTGGGCTGATTGTAGGCCACTGGATTGTTCCACAGAATGTGAAACAGCTCGTTCAGAGTTCTGGCTGCTGACTTGAAATGATTGTTGGAGGCTTGGCTGGGCCACAATTTGGTATCTTGCCTGTGCTAGCTGCACACCACTAGGCAGAACTGTGGAACCATAGCGTGACTGCACTAATTGCTGTTCACTCGGTAATGGCACAAGTCCATGTCCAAAGCTGGATTGCCCTAACTGATACCTGGGTTGTGAAGACTCATATCTCTGCTGCAAAGGCTTGACCAAAAAGGTAGAACCCAAAATCTGGACTGGCCTGTTACCAGAAGACAACTTCGAAAAAACTGGAAGTCTACTTCTCTGAGGCTTAACAATGGGCTGCACTGCAGACTGGTGGCTGACTTCCACTAGTTGGCCACTGGACTGAGAGCTGTTTTGCACTATTTGCTGGCTACTAGACACCACAGGCTCATTACTAGACTGTACTACTGTTTGATAGTTGATCTGTATTGGCTCAGGTAGAGACTCAATGAGCATACTTGTACCCATTGCTGTGGTCACAGAACCAGAAACAAGACTGCCACTACCAGATGAAGACATCAGAGATCCTTGAAGTTGACTACTAGCATCAGAGTCAGAACCAGGCTCATCTACGTTAGTCACTGGTCCAAAAACAGAAGAGCTATTTTGAGGACTATAGCTTACACTGCTATACACACCCTTAACTTGTGCAGCACTGTAAGTTTTACTCCTTGATCTTTGAGGACTAATGGGATTTGATACATCAGCACCATACCAGCTGGAGGAACTTCGTGGCTTCACATCCTGCATGGGTAAACCAGCCTCATAGTATACAGGATAATCACTTCTGACAAAGCCACCAACTAGAAGAAAACAAAAAGAAAGAATCAAACAGACATGCTTGCAAACATGAATTACAGAACTTATCTGGATAAACCTTACCACTTCCAAAATGGTCACAGACACAAAGACTAAGAAGTACCAAAGAAAAACTGTAGTGAGAGAGAAAGAAAAATGAAACTTGTTAGATGAATGCCACTTTTTAACAAATACTACAATTTATCATCATACCTTAAGAGTGGGCTAGTGGTACCCTCCATGGCCATACAAAAATACACCCAACCACCTCAACAAAACCAGCAAACAATCATAAAAAACATACTTGACCTACAACACATATTAGTGTTGGCCTGACGGGACTCTTTATAGTGCCAGCAACTGCCATTTACCAATTGTTTCTTGACAATCAGTTGTCATGGGAACATGTAATACTCAATTATTAGGTTCAGGTGTTACAACTCTTATCATGACTGATGCCGTTTCATTAAAGACAGTTGCTTTTTTATATTATGATTAGGGTTAGCTGGTCCATAGACTGGTAAACCCTTTGTGTTGTGTTAACCAATCAACAGATTTGTTTGGAGTATCTTTAGGCCATGTCCACACTAATATGTTTTCATTTGAAAATGTATATTTTTCTCTCCATTTTGGCCTTCCGTCCACACTGAGACACCGTTTTAAGTCAACGAAAACGTATCTTATGGAAAACGCTCTCCGGAGTGGATAAATTTGAAAATGCCGTTTTCGCGTTATAGTGTGGACAGTGAAGCCGGAGGTTATTAAAAAAATTTTAAAAAAAAGTTACTCTGAGGTCCGTAGAGGGCAAAAATGTCCCTGTCAATAAACAGTCATAAAATGTAAAGCTTTGGAGCACAGACTTAATTTTGGTCTAATTTTAAAAAAGACCCTTGGCCGATTTTTCTTGAAGTACAAAGCAAAATTTAAAGGTTTAAGATTATGACAATTATTAATGTTAAAATTATTTTACATAAAAAAAATATAAATGTAATAAAACTGTGGGTAAGTTTCATTTTAAAAAAGCAATTACATTTTTGTCAAAGACTATGTCTGGATCGGATTCAGAATGATCAAAGTCCATCAGATGGAGCTCGAGTCCATCAACAATCCCAAAGCTTCAGTGTCATTAACCCTTCCTGGGCCGACATTTCATTCTGTAACGTTAGGCAGTTTTGAACATATCTTTACTGTTAGATGTTTGCATTGTTTTATATTTGCCCAAGCATCTTCTATCACTTGTGTTTTTTACCCTGTTTTTATCAGGATATTTTTTGTACTCTTTCCAAGAGGTGTAACAGTGCCCCTACTGTGAAAACAGTGAACACATGGCTGGCTGGAAACTTCAATGGGGGGGAAAGAGTAAGTAGATTTGAAGGAAAGTCCTATGTATACTAGCATTGGACTATCCTACAAAATATTCAGATACTCAGAATTAGGGACATACGTTTTCCTTAATAAATCCAACAATCCAAGTTTATGAACCTGTGAACAAGCAGCCAAGAATACTTTTCAGAACATCTCGATCAAAAATGGAGTACAAGTATAGCCCTAATATACTTAGACTTTTCTGTCAGCATGTCAATATACGTAAGTGCAATTTTAAGTATTTGTCAAAGTACATAAAGTATAGTTATAGGTATTTTTAAAAATATTTGTACGCTTTCAGTTTACTTTGTTTAAAAATTATACTAATAGCACCTAAACTGTCATAAGGTTGCCATCCTTCCCATAATGTTAATGGGTTATTGGGTCAGTTAGTCATTCGTGGCCATTTGAGTCAACAGTCGGCCACATGAGCGTTTACAATATGAAAGCAATCTGGTCAAATGCATTCGACCTCTTGAAGTTGTTGAAAGTGAATAAGCTCAAAACATTTGACACCTTTTCACCCATTTTTAGCATACACTTGATCTGATCAACCAAAACTCATCTCTTTGGTGTACAAGTAGGAGAGAACAAAGCAGATTATGTGAAACAAAGATGAGGCCATGTCATGCTAATGACATACAAACAATACTAAGACTCCCAGTGGACACTTGAGGTTACAGGTTTGTTTATTTATTTATTTTTTATTTTTTTCAAAAACAAACACTAAATGAAGAAAACAAGGCAGTGTATGCAGCTATGACTTCACCTGATGCAGCAAACTCAATAAGCCTGGAGACTGTGTCAGACTCTTAGCTTGAAGTGGTAGTTTACTGGGTTGCTCCAAAGGCTTGGAACCAAGACTGGAAAGAGACATGTAACTTGACTGTTCTGGCTTAGGAAAGACCTGGAATCTAGACTGCCGGGACACAGACTGGTAGCTGGTTTGGCCTGATTGCAGACTGCTGGGCTGGGACACAGACTGGTAACGGGCATGTGCTGACTGCAGAACACTGGGCTGGGACACAGACTGGTAGCTGGCTTGGCCTGATTGCAAACCGCTGGGCTGTGACAGAGACTGGTAACGGGCATATGCTGACTGCAGAACACTGGGCTGGGACACAGACTGGTAATGGGCTTGTGCTGACTGCAGAACGCTTGGCTGGGATGGAGACTGGTAGCTGGCTTGGCCTGATTGCAGACTGCTGGGCTGGGACACAGACTGGTAACGGGCATATGCTGACTGCAGAACACTGGGCTGGGACACAGACTGGTAACGGGCTTGTGCTGACTGCAGAACACTGGGCTGAGATACAAACTGGTAGCTGGCTTGGCCTGATTGCAGACCACTGGGCTGGGACACAGACTGGTAACGGGCTTGGCCTGATTGCAGACCACTGGGCTGGGACACAGACTGGTAATGGGCATGTGCTGACTGCAGACCACTGGGCTGGGACACAGACTGGTAATGGGCTTGTGCTGACTGCAGACCGCTGGGCTGGGACACAGACTGGTAACGGGCTTGGCCTGAATGCAGACCACTGGGCTGGGACACAGACTGGTAACGGGCATGTGCTGACTGCAGACCGCTGGGCTGGGACACCGACTGGTAATGGGCTTGTGCTGACTGCAGACCGCTGGGCTGGGACACAGACTGGTAACGGGCTTGGCCTGATTGCAGACCACTAGGCTGGGACACAGACTGTTGGCCAGCATGGGCAGACTGCAGACCGCTGGGCTGGTCTACAGACAGATAACGGACTTGTGCTGACTGCAGAACACTGGGCTGGGACGCTGACTGGTAACGGGCTTGTGCTGACTGCAGACTGCACGGCAGGGATGGAGACTGGTATCTGGCTTGGCCTGATTGAAGATCGCTTGGCTGGTCCACAGAGCCAGTTTGTGTAGGTTTTTGGAAACCTAGCTGGGGCACAATCTGGTAGGTGGCTTGTGCTGATGGCAGGCCAGACTGTGAGCTTAATTGGGCTATTTGTTGGATATTAGACTGTGAGCTGGGATGAGCTAAATCCAAACTGCTGGGCTGGGACACAGACTGATAACGGGCTTGTGCTGAGTGTAGACCGCTAGGCCAGTTCACTGATTGGGAGCCGGTTTGTGTAGGTTTTTGGAAACCAAGCTGGGGCACAAACTGGTAGCTGGCTGGAGCTGATGACACGCCAGACTGTGAGCTGAATTGGGCTGATTGTTGGACACCAGACTGTGAGCTGAATTGGGCTGGTTGTTGGACACCAGACTGTGAGCTGAATTGGGCTGGTTGTTGGACACCAGACTGTGAGCTGAATTGGGCTGGTTGTTGGACGCCAGACTGGTCCACAGACTGCGAGCTGGTTTGAGCTGAATGTAGACTGCTGGGCTGGGACACCGAGTGGTAGCAGGGTTGTATTGTCTGCAGACTGCTGGGCTCATTCACTGATTGGGAGTCAGTTTGTGTAGGTTTTTGGAAAACAAGCTGGTAGCTGCCTTGAGCTGATGGCAGGCCAGACTGTGAACTAAATTGGGGTGGTTTTTGGATGCCAGACAGGTCCACAAACTGCGAGTTCACTGATTGGGAGCCGGTTTGTGTAGGTTTTAGGAAACCAAGCTGGGGCACAAACTGGTAGCTAACTTGGCCTGATTGCAGACTGCTGGGCTGGGACACAGGCTGGCAGCAGGTTTGAACTGTCTGCAGACTGCAGGGCCAGTTCACTGATTGGGAGCTGGTTTGTGTAGGTTTTAGGAAACCAAGCTGGGAGACAAACTGGTAGCAGGGTTGTACTGTCTGCAGACTGCTGGGCCAGTTCACTGATTGGTAGTCACTTTGTGTATGTTTTTGGAAACCAAGCTGGTAGCTGGCTTGAGCTGATGGCAGGCCAGACTGTGAACTGAATTGGGGTGGCTTTTGGACGACAGACAGGTCAGCAAACTGTAAGCTGGCTTTGGCTGGATTTGAAATGCCAAACTGCTCCACAGACTGGTAGCTGGCTTGAGCTGGTTGATAAATCCCAGACTGTGAGCTGAATTGGGCTGGTTGTTGAATGCCAGACTGGTCCACAAACTGTGAGCTGCCTTGGGCTGGATTTGTGATGCCAAACTGGTCTACAGACTGGTAGCTGGCTTGAGCTGGTTGTTGGATGCCAGACTGGTCCACAGACTGTGAGCTGGCTTGGGCTGTTTGTTGGATTCCATACTGGTAGCTGGCTTGAGCTGATGGCAGGCCAGACTGTGAGCTGAATTGGGCTGGTTGTTGGATGCCAGACTGGTCCACAGACTGTGAACTGGCTTGATCTGGTTGTTGGATTCCAGACTGGTCCACAAACTGTGAGCTGCCTTGGGCTGGATTTGCAATGGCAAACTGGTCTACAGACTGGTTGCTGATTTGATCTTGTTGTTGGATGCCAGACTGATCCACAGAATGTGAGCTGAAGTGGGCTGGTTGATGCATACCAGACTGGTCCACAAACTGTGAGCTGCTTTGGGCTGAATTTGCGATGCCAAACTGGTCTACAGACTGGTAGCTTGCTTGAGCTGGTTGTTGGATTCCAGACTGGTCCACAAACTGTGAGCTGCCTTGGGCTGGATTTGCATTGCCAAGCTGGTCTACAGACTGGTTGCTGGTTTGATCTGGTTGTTGGATGCCAGACTGGTCCACAAACTGTGAGCTGCCTTGGGCTGGATTTGCATTGCCAAGCTGGTCTACAGACTGGTTGCTGGTTTGATCTGGTTGTTGGATGCCAGACTGGTCCACAGACTGTGAGCTGAATTGGGCTGGTTGATGGATGCCAGACTGGTCCACAAACTGTGAGCTGCTTTGGGCTGGATTTGCAATGCCAAACTGGTCTACAGACTGGTAGCTGGCTTGAGCTGGTTGTTGGATTCCAGACTGGTCCACAAACTGTGAGCTGCCTTGGGCTGGATTTTCATTGCCAAACTGGTCTACATACTGGTTGCTGGTTTTATCTGGTTGTTGGATGCCAGACTGGTCCACAGACTGGTAGCTGGTTTGATCTGGTTGTTGGATGCCAGACTGGTCCACATACTGGTCGATGGTTTGATCTGGTTGTTGGATTCCAGACTGGTCCACAAAATGTGAGCTGCCTTGGGCTGGATTTTCAATGCCAGACTGGTCCACAGACTGGTAGCTGGTTTGATCTGGTTGTTGGATGCCAGACTGGTAGCTGGATTGATCTGGTTGTTGGATGCCAGACTGGTCCACAAACTGTGAGCTGAATTGGTCTGGTTGTTGGATTCCAGACTGGTCCACAAAATGTGAGCTGCCTTGGGCTGGATTTGCAATGCCAAACTGGTCCACAGACTGGTAGCTGGTTTGATCTGGTTGTTGGATGCCAGACTGGTCCACAGACTGGTAGCTGGTTTGATCTGGTTGTTGGATGCCAGACTGGTCCACAGACTGGTAGCTGGTTTGATCTGGTTGTTGGATGCCAGACTGGTAACTGACTTGATCTGGTTGTTGGATGCCAGACTGGTCCACAGACTGGTAGCTGGCTTGAGCTGGTTGTTGGACGCCAGACAGGTCCACAAACTGTGAGCTGCCTTGGGCTGGGTTTGCGTTGCCAAACTGGTCTATAGACTGGTAGCTGGTTTGATCTGGTTGTTGGATGCCAGACTGGTCCAAAGACTGGTGGCTGGTTTGATCTGGTTGTTGGATGCCAGACTGGTCCACAGACTGGTAGCTGGTTTGATCTGGTTGTTGGATGCCAGACTGGTCCACAGACTGTGAGCTGGCTTGAGCTGGTTGTTGGATTCCATACTGGTATCTGGCTTGAGCTGATGGCAGGCCAGACTGGTAGCTTGCTTGGGCTGTTTGTTGGATTCCAGACTGGTATCTGGCTTGAGCTGGTTGTTTAATGCCAGACTGGTCCACAGACTGTGAGCTGAATTGGGCTGGTTGTTGGATGCCAAACTGGTCCACAGACTGTGAGCTGAATTGGGCTGGTTGGATACCAGACTGGTCCACAGACTGGTAGCTGGCTTGAGCTGGTTGTTGTATACCAGACTGGTAGCTGGTTTGAGCTGAATGCAGACTGCTGGGCTGGACCACAGATTGGTACCTGGCCTGGGCTGACTGCAGACCACTGGGCTGTTTCACTGATTGGGAGCCGGTTTGTGTAGGTTTTTGGAAACCAAGCTGGGGCACAAACTGGTAGCTGGCTTGAGCTGATGGCAGGCCAGACTGTGAGCTGAGTTGGGCTGGTTGTTGGATGCCAGAGCTGGCTTGCCCTAACTGATACCTGGGTTGTGAGGACTCATTTCTCTGCTGCAAAGGCTTGACCAAAAAGGTAGAACCCAAAATCTGGACTGGCCTGTTACCGGAAAATAACTTGGAAACAACTGGAAGTCTACTTGTCTGGGGCTTGACAGTGGGCTGCACTGCAGACTGGTAGCTGACTTCCACTAGTTGGCCACTGGACTGAGAGCTGTTTTGCACTATTTGCTGGCTACTAGACATCACAGACTCATTACTAGACTGTACTACAGTTTGATAGTTGAGCTTTATTGGCTCAGGTAGAGACTCAGTGTGCATACTTGTACCAATTGCAGTGGTCACAGAACCAGAAACAAGACTGCCACTACCAGATGAAGATATCAGAGATCCTTGAAGTTGACTACTAGCATCAGAGTTAGAACCAGGCTCATCTACGTTAGTCACTGGTCCAAAACCAGAAGAGCTGTTTTGAGGACTATAGCTTACACTGCTATACACACCCTTAACTTGTGCAGCACTGTAAATTTTACTCCTTGATCTTTGCGGATTAATGGGATTTGATACATCAGCACCATACCAGCTGGAGGAACTTCGTGGCTTCACATCCTGCATTGGTAAACCAGCCTCATAGTATACAGGATAATCACTTCTGACAAAGCCACCAACTAGAAGAAAATAAAAAGAAAGAATCAAACAGACATGGTACCAAACATGAATTATAGAACTTGCCTGGATAAACCTTACCACTTCCAAAATGGTCACAGACACAAAGACTGAGAAGTGCCAAAGAAAAACTGTAAATAACTGTAAAACTGAGAGAGAGAAAAAAAATGTTAGATGAATGGCACTTGTTAACAAATGTCAAATACTACAATTTATCATCATACCTTAGGAGTCGGCTAGATGTACCCTCCATGACCACGCAAAAATACACCTACAACAACACCAGTAAGAAAACCATACTTGACCTCAAACACATATTAGTGTTGGGACTCTTTATAGTGCCAGCAACTGCCATTTACCAATTGTTTCTTGACAATCAGTTGTCATGGGAACATGTAATAATAATTATTAGGTTCAGGTGTTATCATGACAACTCTTATCATGACTGCAGCCATTTCATTAAAGATAGTTTTTTTCAGCTGAGAAAGGCCATTCTTTGTGTTCTTTGTGAAGAATTTTCTGAGCTTGATGAAGTCGGTATGAATATGTGTTTAATACTACAAAATATGCCAGATGTTACAGTTACTGCACTTGCTGCCCAGAACACAAGAGAACATCCCAATCGAGTGAAGGGATTTGTGGAAACTGAAAGCACACATCTTACCTAATTCAGACTAAAACACAAATCTATTTAGCCTCACACACACTAACTTTATTTGCATTTCATACTGTTTTAATACCCTATTTTCTTTCTCATTAGCAATTAATTACCATTGTTTATTTCTATAGACCAATTCACAAGATGTAAACAACACTGGTCCAGAAACACTTCCTGTTTCAGTTTGTAACTGTTTTCTTTATTTCACATGTAAAGAAAACATCTTAAAGATGTTTGTTTAACTTTTTGATTCAGTTTTATATGTTCTGTTGGTTGTATTTTATCCCAGCTTTTATGTAGTGTTAAAAAACTGAAACGGGAAGTGCTTCTGGACCAGTGTTGTTTACATCTTGCAAAATGGTCTATACCAAATGTACTTGCAACAAAGCTAAACATATAAACAACTACGTATAATTATGTTGATATCCTATGTTTTTACCATAAAACTTACGACAAACATAATCTTCTAATATCCAGTTGTTGTGTATAGGCTACCGAGCTGCATTGAACACATTTGTAAATTACTTTCCTTAAACCCATTGTGCGAGTTCACTTTAATACCGTGTGCTTTTTATACATGTTGCTGCTGATTGGACTGCAGTTCTGACACACCCACCAAACAAGAGAAAACATATCTCAAACCCCGTTGCACACCGGTGCACACCATTTCCAGGAAACATGACGTTCAACCCGGAAACCGTAGCAAAAAGTTGCACACCGTTTTGAACTTGAACGTGCGTCGGGTAACACCTTTAAGTTGTATTAACCAATCAACAATTTGTTTGGAGTATCTTTAGGAGTTGCTAAGCTCATTATTATCTGCACTTCTCAAATATTTTTTCGTCTTTATTGAAACTAAAAAACCCCAAAACCAGAGCACACTGGTCATTTTATTTCAGATTTGTCATGAATAAATGTATGCCTACTTAAAAATACAGGACTATTCCTGTTAGCTTTCCAGGATAAATCCTTTTTTTTTTTTTTTTTTACCATGCTGTTCCAATCAAATTTCCTGAAGTATTTGATTGGCTTTGAAAGATAAAAAAATGTTTCACTCTTTCCAATTACACTGTTTGCTGTCTATTTAAGTGGTGGTTTGAATGTTGGTTTTAATATAGCAAACATGGAATAAAAAACAAGAAAGACGAGGAAGCCCAACTGGACAGAAGAACAGTGTTCACTAGCCCAGTTAGTGGATGAACACTACCCCATCATTAAAGGAAAGTTCAGGCTGGTGTAACGGAGGCCAGCTAGTAGTTGCTGTGCGAGTAAACCTCACTCCCCGATCTCAATAGGCGCTCTAGCGACAGACGCTAAGGGCTGCAGTCTTTAGCCTCCTTGTTAGCGCGCCTGACTCTCATGCCGGAGACCCGGGTTCGAGGCCCGCTCGGAGCGGGTCGAGTTGGACCCGGGTGTGAGGGGTTACATTGGTGCCGTGACCCGGATGAGAGTGAGGTTTAGGGGGGTGAGTTTAATGGAGGCCAGCTAGTAGTTGCTGTGCGAGTAAACCTCACTCCCCGATCTCAATAGGCGCTCTAGCGACAGACGCTAGAGGCTGCAGTCTTTAGCCTCCTTGTTAGCGCGCCTGACTCTCATGCCGGAGACCCGGGTTCGAGGCCTGCTCGGAGCGGGTTGAGTGGGACCCGGGTGTGAGGGGTTACACTGGGTGTCACAGCATGGAGCAAGTAGCAGATGTCCTCATCCATACTCCTAACAATTTTGACCTCAAGATTTCTTTTTAAGGTTAAGATGCTTTCTGAATTACTTTTTTCTTTACTAGGATTTTTTCTTTAAATGGGTCATGAACTGGCTTTTTAAATTGTATTTTATTGTTGTCTGAGGTCAACTTATGATGTTCGCTTGGTTTTTGCATTCAAAAACATCAAAATGAATAAGTAATAGGCTATTTTGTACCCTAGTTTTGAGCCTAGGTGAAAAATGCTCGGTTTTTATGGGCGTCTTGCATGGAAGACTTGGAACTAAACACCCACTGCTGTGAGTGGATAACAGTTTTGCATATTATAATGAGTTTCAACTTCCAATGTTGAAAAATTGCAACCGGAATAATTCAGAGTCCGTGTGTTGCACAATTCCTGTCAGATCCAATATAGACGACGCAGCACCGTTCTTTACTCTTAATCGGTCTGCAAATCCAGTCTTGTTTACAAAACAATCCTCAGTGAAATGAAGCGAACATACGGACAATGTTTTACCTCATCAGCTGGAACGTCATTAAAAATAAAGTTTATCCTTGCAGTCTTATTGGAATCCAGAGGAAGCTCATGCAGCGACTGTCTTCTTCTACAAAAAGGGAACTGCACAATATTTTGTATTGCTCGGTAGCTCGATCCAGTTTGTCATCACGAGGTAGGTCTATGTTATTTGGCTATGCGTGTAATGCATGAATCGGTGCGTGGGGCTAAACCAGCCTTGTTGAAGTAGGCATTGATCTTCTTCTGTGGGGGTGGTGTTTTATCCTCTTTGACATCAGTTCTCCACTTTGAAAAACGAGTCGTTTGCTGAGGCTGATGTCAATAAAAGCTTTTATTGGACTAACAAGGATGTTCTCAGTTCATCACGCCTGTAATTTTAAGAGTAAATGCCCACATTTCTTCAAATTTTCTCACTAGGAGCTACGTTGCATTAAGATTTTTTATGAATACAGGCCCAGGAAGAGAGCAGGGGGTCAAAAACCGGATGAGGAAGCCGAGTCAAGATAGGGAATAGTGGTTCCCAAAGTTTTGAAAGCATGGCACCCCTTCGTAGTTTTTGTTTTTCCACGGCACCCCAACCCAATTAAACTAAACAAACATGTACATACATATATACAATTAGTGATGCGCCGGTAACGCGTTACTTAGTAACATGTTACTGTAGTCTGAACACTTTTTTCAGTAACAAGTAATCTAACGCATTACTATTTCCAAACCAGTAATCAGATTAAAGTTACTTATCCAACTTAATGTGCGTTACTATTTTTGTCATTTTCTTTAGTAGAAATGATGGCTGTCTGACATGCGATATGAAACAGAAATGTGCGTGAGAAGGCAAAATCACGACACACCCCTTCCAACCCTTCCCGCCCAGATTTACCACATCTTTAAATTACTAGGCTACTATTATTTCAAGTTAACATTATAAAATACGTAGACCTACACCACAAAACTAGTTGAGGTTAAATTCTTTAAAAATGGGCAATTCCAGCGTGGACATGACATTCAAGGTAAAAAAAACAAACAAAAAAAAAAAAACTTGAAATGTAAATTCTCAGAAAATGCAGTTAATATCAGTATATTGAAACATCTTATCCATACCCCCTTTAGACATTTGAAAAATAGAAGAGGAAGGAGGTGGAAGGAGGAGGTGGAGGGAGGAGAAGGTGGGGGTGGTGGGAAGAGGGAGGTGGAGGGAGTAGGTGGAGAAAGGAGCTGGAGGTGGAGGTGTGTTTTTGTGATATTTTATCAAGATCACCTTTGCACCCTCAGTTAATGTTGAAACTATGTTCAACAAAAACAATCAATGGTAAGGCTATTGAATCAACTTTACACTATGATTGACTGTACATACATCACTGATGCTGAATCAATGTTGAAATTAACAAAAATAATCAATGATGTTATGATGCTGAATCTACATTACTGCTGTTGAATCAGCTCTTAAATTAACAAGAAAAAGCTTTGTAACATTGATCAAACCATATTACCAATGTGATGTTGATTCTAAATACATTAAGTTGAAACACTGAAAATGAATGTCAAACAATGTTGCCATCTGATGTACCAAGTTAATGTTGAAACATTAACATTTCAAAAACACTTCAATGGTGCGTCAACAAATTCCTGACCATTTCAAAATTTGGCAAAAACCTTTTAAAACATAAAATTACACCTTTCCAGCAGTTAAGTCAATTTATTTTGTTCAATCAATGACAAAAATATCTTAAAAGATTATTATTTTTAAAAATGGGGAAGAAATGGGACAAAAGCACTTCAGCATTGGTCCAGGTGTTCCAACGGTTCAGGGTTTTACAAATCTGATTTGCATCAGCTACACTTCTGTCTCTTTTCCTTTGGGTTCTCTGAAATCTGAAAAAGAAAGCATGAAGTTACTCTAGAACGAGTCAATTCAGTTGTCATCACTAATGTTTCAGTTGTCATCATTTCAATTCAGTTGTCATCATTAATAGCCTATACTAAACACAATTCACTTTTTTTTTAAGTTGCTGAGAAAATTCTAATTCTGATCAAAGTATTGTTAAATTCTGTTTAATTTAATTTATTTTTCTAAATTCTATTAATGCTTGAACATCAAAAGAAAGCACTGGCAGGGGTGTCTGATTTCATCTCCAGCCTTAATTACACACCTGAGTCAGATAATCAAGGTCATTATGAGAACTTACTCTTATTGTAGAGGAACGAACACCTCCAAGCTATAGCCATTAACTACATCTCAGTTCATTTTCTGTCAAAATTTTCATTTCTTTAAAGGGACAGTTCAGCCCCTAATGAAAGTTCTGTCATCATTTTCTCACTCTCAAGTTGTTCCAACCTTGTATGAGTCTCTCTCTTCCGTTGAACACAAAATAAGATATTTTAAAGAATGTTGGCAACCAGAAAGTTGTCGGCGGCCATTGATTTCCATATAGGAAAAAAATACCATGGAAGTCAATGGCTATCAACCATCACGTCTGGTTACCAACATCCTTCACCAAAGAAAGACATTCATACAAGTTTGGAACAACTTCAGGGTTAATAAATGATGACAGAATTTTCATTTCATGCTGAACTATCCCTTTAAAGCTGAAGATTCACGTTATGTAGACCTTAAATATGACAAAATAGCCATATCGGTCAATTTCGTAATAAACACAAGATGTTTTTTTGTTATTGTGTTTAAGTGGAAACAAGTTTAACTGAATGGAAATCAGTTACATTTCTCAAATTTAATACAGATTCAGGAATATGAATGATTACCTGATTAAGCAGTGATAAGATGCAGGATATCATCAAGTTCTGCGTAACATATACTCACACAGACAGGGAATATACACACAGATCTAACTAGACTAACAATGAACAGCTGGGACAATGATTACAGGGAACAACTGACCCTGCGTCCCAATTCGCATACTATCCGTCCTAAATAGTATTCGAAAATAGAATTAGTACGTCCCAAATCGTAGTATGTTGAAATGAGTGTTTCAAAGATACCCGGATGGTCTACTTTTTCCGGTCAGAATCCGAAGTGTAGATCGATGCACACTCTAACGGCTGACATCACAAACCATTGCGCGTTGGACGAGGATTCGGTTAGAACTACAAACACGAGTAAAAAGTGTTAAAAAAACTACAGACACGTAGTCGATACGGAGGACGCGCGAGTCCCCGCGGTTGTGTAGAGAGGTTTAGAGCTTTGAGTGATTAATTATCAGTATCTAACCTGACGAAAATGAATTTATTAAATGTTGTCCACATTATATTGCATTTGCAGCAGCATTGTGAAATTTTGTAAAGACACGTTTAGCTATTACGTTTTAAATGCATCATTTTATTCAAATTGCAAACACGAGAAGAGCATGAAAGACCCACAACTGGCAGATGGATGTGCTTTCCGAAACGGTAGGAAATAAAATTAGATATAGAATGGAGGATTTTAACTGTGACAAGATGATTGACAGGGCAGTTTATGGTGACAGGATGCACGCAGCACGCGACAGAAACTTTCCTCACAAAAAGAGTACATACTTTTAGGGCGTAGTATAAGTGAGCGAATTGGGACGCAGAGTGTGATGAAAAGTGAGAAGTGACAGAAGGATGCTGGGAATTGTAGTTAATGTGAAGGACACAGTGAAAACGAGGACCTCTAGTGACACCCGGGGAACAAAGCCCAGACACTGTGACACTGTTGGCTTTCATCAACATTTCAATGCTGATCCAACCCACTTTAAACATTGAAATGTCAATCTCAACCAAAATGGATCAAAACTCAACGTTGATTTAATGTTACCATGCTATCTAGGTATGCTTCTCTGCCAACGGCTCAAGAAGGCAATCGGCTCCAGAAATAAAATAAAATAAAATAAAATAAAAAAGTACCTGGGGAGTTTGAATTTGGTAGAAATTGGTGAAAGAAAATTGCATTCACAACCAGGGCGTTTCCCGTACAACTATGTAGTTCGCTGCTTCACTACCATAGTACGATGACATCACTCAATCAAATGCTCTATATAGACCCTTTTACAGTTGGTAAACATGGTGACGTTTTTTTGTGGGCGGAGATTAGGTGGAGGCAGAAAGATCCCTCTGGCCGCTTCACTAACGCTAGTTAGCAAGGATTGTTAGCTTGTTTTTTAACAATGACTGGAGAAAATCTGATTTTATCTTAATGTGTAAGGTCACTCAGTGTCCAGGACCGCGATTGTTATTTCCAAAAGTTATTTTTAACGGACGGAACCAGATTGGCCGACCTGTAGCCGCCTACACGCTCACTCATGGACGATCTGACAGGATTAACGTACGTTACCTCGGTTGAGTGGCCTGACTTCTACACCTACCTTATAGAGAAAACGATCGTAAAGAGAAACTGAGGCATATAAATCTTTAGATGCCTATATGGTCCTGTACAAGACTTGTGTGTATGATCCGCAGTTCTGCCAAGCCAGCGCCGAGACCACGACAATGTAAAGAGTGACATTACAGTGCGATTTTAATGATGTGAATATTTTCTAGAAATAAAAGTTCCAGATACAGCATATTCATTTTTCATCAATTCTTGCACCAAACAACACAACAAGATGACATTTAATAATAGTAACAATTATTTAAGCTCCTTATTATGTAGCCGAATCTTTGCTGTTTTGCATTGACCGCCTCCAGTTTTTACTTGTTTTGCCTCCAGCTAGCGCCGTGACGTAACTGTGACGTCGGCGCAAAAGGGGTCTATAATCTAATGCCCCCCACCCTACATTTATAAATAGACGCAGAAGCTGCGGCTGAAATCGGTCACTTGTTCACACCACAACAGCAGGAGGCATGTATAGGTCAGTAAGCTGGGCTGAGTTGAGTGGGGGACGGAGGGAGTGACTCTGGGGCGCAAGAGTCACTGTCGAACCCTCTTGAGGTGTCGTGGGCTAGTCAACGAAACACTGAGGACGGAAGATGCCCACTTGAAGAGATATCCCATACTCGGCTCAATCCAGACGGTTGTGGCATCCACTGGAGAGACCACACTGTAGTTGCAGTCGTCGTGTGTGCTGATTCGCCAAGTAAACTAAAGCCATTAACGGCGGACAGAAGGGGAGTCACACATCACCATATTGAAAGAAGCGTAAATGGATGGAGAAGCATAGGTTACTGTAAAGCTACGTCTTAGTTTGTGCTTACCTTGGCGAAAGCCGAGTACAAATCAGCATGACGTTTTAACATCTACTCTCGTGCAATGGAAATCAAACACATTTATTATTTTCTACATGCTGAATGGCATATGTGCACTACTGTACTGTATATAGTGTATAAGGAACAATTCAGACAGTGTAAATATGATTTCAATTGGGGTGAATGAAGTCTGTTTCACGTTAATGTCACGCAAACAGCGCGCAATCAGTGTGCTCCGGTCCAGAGACATGATAGCACAGAGCGGATCATGTGCAGTAGTTGGCGAATACCGGAAAACGCACCGGACCAACCTTCTGCACAATATGCTGTATTTTAAAGCAAAATTGAGGAGATTATGAAGAAACTGCGTCTTTACCGAGGCGAGATCAACGGCTCTGGGTGACCTGTAATAAATGAAACGCTGTTCGATATTTCCCGTCCCTGTCTTCCTGTTTCAGTGTAAATGACATCAACACATTGAATAATGCTTCAGCGGGGCCTTTAAAGGAGCTTCAGTGGGCCTTTAAAGAGTAACTAAACCAACTTTTTTTTAGTTAATGATCTGGAATGGATGTTTATTAATACCAGTCATTGATTCAAGTAACTTTTTTGACATTTGTTTATAAAGTGTTTTATTTCTACAATATATGGTGTAAAAAGGTCTTAGTGCTGCCCTCTTCAGGTTGAACGGTGGCTACTGCAGTTGAATTTTCCTATTGGATGTTCCGCACTTCGTGACGTACGCAGGTTTCAGCTCACCACGCGAGCTACGCCCTTGGCAGTATAAAAACCATCTTGTGTCGTCAAAACCACTGTAGGGAGTCAGGAATCGGAATTGTGAGTATTGAAAACGATCAGGATAGAGGGTTTTAGCATCTATTTCGTCCCCTCTATCTCCGCTGGGGTGAGCCCACTTTTTGAGCATTTTCAAATATTGCCAGTGGGTGGAGTCAGGCTCTGACCAGGGGTTTAGTTACCCTTTAACAAATCAGTTTTGTTTTAACGCTGTTGTTTTGCCTTCACTGACAGGGGGTGCTATTGAGCAGTCAGATCTCTGTGACTGTGCAGTAAAATAGAAACTATATAATATTACCATGCCAAATAAAATGGCTTATTTAAAAGAACAAAAACAAAACAAAAAAAATCATCAAATTAAATTAGGTTAATGACATCACTAATTACATAATAATAATAATAATATAATGAAAAATTAGCCATGTACTTCATTTATTGCATGATGCTTCCACCTAGTGGATATATCTGTTTTTAAAGCAAAACATATACACCAGATGAATGAATGTTGACTCATTAATGAATCCACATACAGAAATGGTTATTTAATTATTTGAATTAATCATCAGCCGTGTGTTCCCTAAAGAAAGAGTTAGTTTTATATGTGGGCCTATAACCAACTAATACAGCCTTGGTGAACAAAAGACATTAAAGCATCTTAATTGTTATTATAATTTTGACTTGTTACAGACTTTTTGTACGATTCCTGTTATATAACCAGTCATCAGTTTGGTTTGAGAAGTATTTTCTGCTCAGCAATGCCTTAGTTTGGTCAAAATATGGTAAAAACAGTATTATTGTGAAATATTATTACTTTATTATTTAAAATAGCTGTTGTCTATTTTTAGACAACAATATAGTGAAACAGAAAGAGATTGATGGATGCTAAAATGAACGTCAACCTCATATGTAATCATAATAAATGATTTATGTGCTGACTGAAATAATGTCCCTCACAGTCCAAGAGCTTCCAGTCCAGTCTTGTTGGCTTGTGCTCATGGCTATGGACCAAGTCATTTAAAATGAACCTTTAATTAGAGCGGATTAATATCAGATAACGTTCCCCTTTCATTAGCAGTAAAACGGTCATTATGCTGTTTTGACAGACAAAATAATAATCGTGATATCGTGTGAAGACAATGCATTTGTCCAGAAATGCTTATCATTTACTCATTTTGATTTCTGTTTTTTTATTATTATTTTTTTTTAATGCTTTTTTACATAATCTATTTTCTCTTGCAGTAGAAGTGTCTCCACTTCAAACATTTAATATTTTTTTTTTACAGGATAAATGATATGATTATCATTTTCTAACAGTTTCAGACAATTACACTTTTTACAAATGACCCACTAACCCTTTAATCATCTGTATGTTTATAATACAGATTGTTAAAGGGATAGTTCACCCAAAAATTGCAATTCTGTCATATACTCACCCTCAAGTTTTTCTAAACCGTAAGATCTTCAGAACACAAATGAAGATCTTTTTGATGAAATCTGAGAGATTTATGCCCCTCCATTGACAGATACGCACAACTAACACTTTGACGCTTCAAAAAGTTCATAAAGAGATCGTAAAACGAATTCATAATTGAGCGGTTGTCCAAATTTCCGAAAGACACTCGATGGCTTTATATGATGAACAGATTTAACACATCAGTTGTGGTATACGGAAGCTTAAAGCATGTTCTCTTGACGGGGAGAACCAATGAGGTTCATTCACGTGTTACGCATCACGTTTGAGTTCCAGCAAGTGGTTTGTTCAAGTGCGTCAAACAGGTTGTGTTGAGCTTCTCATTATGCTTGCTGATATGTTAATAAAAGCCTAAATTCAATCTGTTCATTATATAAAACGCTTGAATTTCTTCAGAAAACTTGGACTAAACTGTACAATTTATATGACTTAGTTTTATGATCTCTTTATGAACTTTTTAAAGCATCAAACTGGTAGTTGTGTAGCTGTCAATGGAGGAACTGGCATCTTTCGAAAGATTTAATCAAAAAGATCTTAATTTGTGTTCCGAAGATGACGAAATTCATGTTTGGATCGACATGAGGGTGAGTGATTACTGACAGAATTTTAATTATTGGGTAAACGTTCCCTTTAATTTAGGACAAAAATCCTGGATATAGCCCATATCCTTTCAGTGAAACGAGTGTAAAATGAGACGATCGAGGAAGGCGGAGATTCGGAAAGTTGGATCTAAGTAGCAATATCAAAGCAATCCGATTGTTTTTTATAAGGAATAGTATCGAAGATAAGTTCACATGCTGTAACAATAGAAAGTGCTTGTTTATAAATGAGTGGTAAAGAAGAAAATCAAGGATTTATGAATCAATTTGACGGAGCTCCAAACACAAACACAGACCGCACGCGCATGTTTAGCAATACAGATGATTAAAGAGCTAGTTCTCCCAAAAATGAAAATTCTGCCATTAATTACTCACCCTCAAGTTTTTCCAAACTGTAAGACTTTCGTTCATCTTCAGAACACAAATGAAGATCTTTTTAATGAAATCTGATAGATTTATGCCCCTCCATTGACAGATACGCACAACTGACTCTTTGACGCTTCAAAAATTTCAAAAAAAGATTTTAAAACTAATTTAATTTAAAACTAAGTAAACAACTTAACTAAAATGTTAACTAAGTAAACATGTAGATATATACGACGCTCACAAGTTTGCTTGAAGTTGCGCACATTCTCCTGTCAAGTTTGTTTTTTATAGATCACAACCAGGGCTTGACATTAACTTTTTTGCTCACTAGCCAATGTGGCTAGTGGTTTTCCAAAGTTACTAACCTCGCAACACTTTTACTAGCCACATTTTTGTTGTTGGAAAATTAGGTTTTATATGATTAAAGTTGACAATGGGGCTTAAAACGTGCTAAAATGTACTAATATTAGGCCTATCATTAGCTCTGATAAGGTTGTAGGCCTAAAGCTCCTTTTTTTTGAAAACATGTCTATTAAAGGACAACTCCGGCGCAAAATGAACCTTTGGTCTAATTGCACATTGTTACCTATTCAACCGTTATCTGAGATTTTTTTTCATGATTGCCGAATCTAAATAGTTTTATCTATTAAAACAGTTTAGCCTATAATGCTAGTATAACGCTAGTCTATAGGGCATAGAGTAATGACAAATAAAAATCGCTTTTTATTACCACTAACAAGGCTCAAAATAGCCCCACAGTAACACGGTAGCACAATAAGGATCCCTACATGCAAAACGAAGCATTGAGAACTTTGTCAGTGTCCATACAGTTTAATAAGAAGATATTTTATACACACAGTCAACTTCACGAAGAAGCCATCTTTAAAATATAGTCTCTACCAGTCGATCTACGAACGCTGATCCAAGTGCGCTGAACTGTGCAGAATCTTATATGGTCCATTGTTTCCGGAAGAAACAAACACGAACCATTTTCTTCTCTTTAATATGTACATGTTGCCTACTGTTCGCGCTCACATTATCACTTTATTCACATCTCACCAGCGCACTTGGATCGGCGTTCGTAGATCGACTGGTAGAGACTATTTTTCCAAGATGGCTTCTTCCTGTATTCGCAAAGTTGACTGTGTGTATAAAATATCTTCTTATTAAAAGGTATGGACACTGACAAAGTTCTCAATGCTTCGGTTTGAATGTAGGGATCCTTATTGTGCTACCGTGTTACTGTGGGGCTATTTTGAGCCTTGTTAGTGGTAATAAAAAGCGATTTTTATTTGTCATTACTCTATGCCCTATAGACTAGCGTTATACTAGCATTATAGGCTAAACTATTTTTATAGATAAAACTATTTACATTCGGCAATCATGAAAAAAAATCTCAGATAACGGTTGACTAGGTAACAATGTGTAATTAGACCAAAGGTTCATTTTGCGCCGGAGTTGTCCTTTAAGATAAACACATAAAATAGCTTCTTATTGCATATAATAAAAGTTTTGCACCTTCTTTTACAGCAGTAAATACTAATACAAAGTAGAACAATTATCGAGCAACGAGCAAAGAATAATAATTTTTTTCTAAGAAAAAATCCACAATTAAGGCAACGGGATTAAAACTTTATAGCCTATTTGACAGTTTTGGGGACTTTGGATTGTTTGTTTTGCATCAGCATTTCCTCAAAGCTCTGACTTATTAATTATCATCAAGTATAGACATAGTCGCGTGATGATCGTTTGACAAAAGTCTGGATATCATGTTGCGATATCATATTTGGCGCGGCGCACCCTCCTGCACTGCAGGAGAGCGTGAGACGCGATTCTCCTGCTATTAAAAAAGATCGCTATATTATCACTTAGGGCATTATTAAGGGTAATTAAGGGCAGACTAAAACAGCCCTCAGTCCGACGGCCAGTCCGCGAGTTTAATCTCCGCGACCGCGTGTCTAATGTCGTTCAAGAGGATTCACGAACGGACCAAAGAGCAAACACTAGACTGTGTGCAGGTATTCGTGGGAGTTGTAGTGTCATAGTGATAGATAGCAATATGTTTGTTATGACAGATGTATTTTGACAAGACTACAATTTTTCAACACGCCAAAGTGGCTAGTGGGAGTGTCTATGTTACCCGCCACGCGTGAAATCCACCCGCATTTGGTTGGTTGGCGGGTGTTAAAGTCCCCGTGAAATCAAAATTGAACCTATTTACTTTGTTAGCGCATATTACTAGTCTTGTGGTGAACAATTAATATATTAAGTAAAAATATATTTAAAAAATGTTTTACCTTGGTAATCTTTAATCAAAATCTGAAAAGTTACTTCCGGTCTGGAACGGTTTCTTTTTCTGATGACGTAGGTTTCACAGCTTGGGTGGGGAAACGCTTAACCACTCCCCTCAAACAGTTAGTTTGCTATGAGCGAGAGATGGAGAGGAGGAGCGCTAGAGTAAAACCCTGCCCTCTGTTCAATATTCCGTTTCACTTGGAAACACGTCACAGCACTGGAGAAAAATCGTTTGCAACTTTCGGTTCACGGGGACTTTAATGTCAAGCCCTGATCACAACCTTTGCGTGGAAACTGGCGTACGTACGTTTCCAACACGGTTTTGTGCGTACGCACGCTTTATAAATGAGACCCCAGATCTCAACCCAATAGACAACGCATTCTCACCCCAAGGCGTCACCTTTGACCATGCTTCAATATTTGACGTTTTAGGCGCCCTTTAGCGTCACTTACATGGCGCGATCCTACGGCGTCATCTAACTGACGCTAAAGGGCGCCTAAAGCGTCAGATATTGAAGCATGGTCAAACGCTCCCCAAGGCGTTAGTTAGGTGACGCCTTGGGGTGAGAATGGGCTGCAATAGAGCATCTTTGGGATGTGGTGGAACGGGAGCTTTGTGCCCTGGATGTGCATCCCACAAATCTCCATCAACCGCAAGATACTATCCTATCAATATGGGCCAACATTTTTAAAGAATGCTCTCAGCAGCTTGTTGAATCAATGCCACGTAGAATTAAGGGGCAATCCGTCCGTGGGCAATTGATCATAATTGGTTGTGCTTTGCTATTGGTGGATCTCGTGTGATCGACAGGTCACCCTGCCCTCGTCATCAGAGATGAGAAGAGATGTTGCTGCGGGAAGAAGGAAGGGGAAGTTGTTTTGATGAAAGTAAAAACAATCACCTCTTTGAGGTGGTGACCATAGAGTAGACTTCCATTATTTGACTGACAGACAAGAACTGTTTGACCTAAAAATATCAAAATTGTACTGTGGAAGCAAAGACACCTACATCTTGAGTGCCCTTGAGGTAAGCTAAAACATATCAAAAATTCATTTCAAAGTGAACTCTCCGTTTAATTAGCATTAAATGACAGCAAAGCTAATCTGAATGTAAAAATAGAGGAAATCAGCTGATGCCGTCCAATATCAGGATGTCATTGTGATTCGTGGGCCTTGACCATCATCCATCCGTTCCGTCTATTCTCAGCAGCTCATATTCCTCCTTGAATTCCCATGGAAAGGACAGAAGATGCCTTTTCTCTTCCCATTTAAATCTTGAATGACATTTATTGAAATCAGATTAGCAGGCTTGCATTTCCATATCTAAGTGAATTGCACTGAATAGCATGAAAATGTCATGAAGAGTTACACATTGCGATATGCCGTGGCTACTGTTGCAGTGGCATTTGAAACGGCGAGTCTGATTGTGTTCACTGTCTTGTTTGCTTGTCCTAATGCTTCATTGTTCACTGCTTTTGCTTGATATTTCACTTCTTTGTTCTTCATATTGAGTTTTAGGACAGAGGTCATGAACCCTTCAGCTTAATAAAATGATTGCTTTCTGCTTTTGTTCCAGTCTGTCACTGATGATGTGCACCTTCTTGTGTACTTTGAGAGGTTTGTAAGTGTTCACATGTAGTAGTTGTTCTCAGCCACAGTGGGGCAGTATGAGGTTGCGGTTATTTCATTTTTATTTGTCCATACACACAAGAATATTCAGTGATCTGTATTTGTAATTGTTATAGCCTCAAATGTTGCAGATATGAGAAAAGAGGGTTCTCCGATGGTTCATTTCATTTATTTATTGGCAGCATCTGCAAAGAAATGTGTTGGACAACAAATGTCACTGTTACTTACAGTATACACACTTATACATCATTACATTCATACCCTCATAAAACCCACAATACCTCAATCCATGGGAGAAAGCTTGCTTCCACCACAGAATTGTGACTTTTAATCTCACAATTCTGAATTTATATATTTAAATTCTGACCTTATAACTTTATATAACCTCATATCTCTAAGATATGATGAAAAAAAATACCCTTTTTATTCCGTGGCAGAAACAAGCTTCCAAATCAATCACTTGACCGCTCTTTATTCAGTAACTTTGTTGAAGAAAGACACCATAGAAAGTTTTCTTATTCTTACCGGTGGCATTAAACCATAGTCTGTATTTTAGACATGATTATGTGGTACAATTTTCCCCTTCCTTAAATTTATCTTCCAAAGAGGAAGGAGGCAAAATTACTTTCACTACTGTTTTATTCAGACTTTGGATCTGGGACTTTTAGGTGTAAAATACCATACCATATTGAAATCCCATTTTGACAACATTTGCTCTGTAAAATAACATCTGTCTAGTATTTACTCAAAAAAGATTCAATTGACACAGGAAGGAAGCATTGATTTATCTGTTTTCAAAAGATATTCTTCTGATCACCAAGGCTCCATGTATTAAAATCGGTAATATTGCGAAATATTATTACGATTTAAAATAATTGTTTTATTTTTTAATATATTTAAAATGTAATGTATTCATGTGATCAAAGCCGAATATTAAGCATCATTACTCCAGTCTTTAGTGTCACATGATCCTGCAAAAATCATTTTAATATGCTGATTTGCTACTCAAGACACATTTCTTATCAATGTTAAAAATCGGTAAAACTTTATTTTGATGGTCCCTTTTGAACATTGTGTTGACTATAAGTAACTTTGCAACTACATGTCAACTAACTCTCATTTGGGTATCAGTAGACTGTCTGCTTAATGTCTGCTAACTCTTGAATGTGATGGTTTCCAACAGATATTCGACTGACTATACGTAATTTTGCAACTACAGAATGTGTTGAAGGGACCATCAAAATAAAGTGAAACCATTACCTTTCCATTTATTCAGGTCGTAGTCCAAGATGATCACTGTAAAAAAAATATATATATATATATATATATATATAGTTGGTTTAACTTAAAAAATTAAGTAACCTGGCTGCCTTAAAAATTTAAGTTCATTGAAATGGAAAATGATACAATAATAATATAATAATACAATGAAGTCGATTGATTTAATCATCAGAAACTTAAAATATTATGTTATCTGAACTACATAAATTATTTAAGTTGATTTGACAGAATAAATAATGTTGTGATTTTTTTTACAGTGACAAAAAAACACTTTATTTTTAGAGCGTTCAGCAAATGTTTGAGGAATATTAATTAATGTACTTACTAAAGAGTTATGGTTAGGGTTTTGTTTAGTTAGTTACTTAATCATATTGCATGAATTCAAGCATGCAGGGCTTCAACAGGACATTTACGTGCATTAAAAGAGGAACTGGATATTATTGAGATCAGCTGATTGTAATCTGAATCGTTTGTTGTTGTAATGATGATTTTCTTTTCTAACAAGATTAGACATTTCCTGCTTTACACTATAATTTCTTTCTTTTTTTTTTAAATGTAATGAGTTCTGTAAGTAAATGTCCTCAACGAATGTCTCATCATTATTCTCGCATTTATTAAATTAGGATGATTGATGGCCAGTTTGACTTGCTGCAGTATATTACGTAAATTACTTCTGAACTGAACTGGCTGTTTCATTAACTTTTGACCTCCAAAGCACAGATTATATAGTCTTCACTGAACTTGGAGGTTGAATTTATTCCAAACTGTACAGAAGTTATTATTTTTTTCTTTCCTGAAAAGTCTGAGATGTGCGTTTTTTTTTTTTCAGATACCATTTTGTGCTGAAATTACTTTGCTCATTTTCCCACAAAAGATGTCAACATTTTATTCTTGTCACTATGTAAGAGATATTTTATGCTAACAAGACAGCTTAGAAAATGTCTAACAATATTAAAATTAATGGTACTACAATTGGGGTGAAACATTCTTCCTTGAGATTATATATATATATATATATATATATATATATATATATATATAATGGATAAATGATACTCTTAGTACTTTTCTGAGCAAAGCAAAAATCATCTTTTTGGTTAAATGGTTAAATTGTCAAACAAGTGTGTCTCTGACCATTTTGCAAGATGTAAACAACACTGGTCCAGAAACACTTCCTATTTCAGTTTGTAACTGTTTTCTTTATTTCACATGTAAAGAGAACATCTTAAAGATGTTTGTTTAACTTTTTGATTCAGTTTTAAATGTTCTGTTGGATGTATTTCATCCCAGCTTTTATGTAGTGTTAAAAAACTGAAACAGGAAGTGCTTCTGGACAAGTGTTGTTTACATCTTGCAAAATGGTCTATACACAATTTACTGAGATGGGAAAAAGCATTTCTCAAATCATCATCACAAACCTTTCCATCAAAGTTTGTATCGTTTTATATTTTGTATTTTCATTTGTGAAATCTGGAATTGCTCAGACATAATTGCACCACTTACAATAGAACAACCCGTTAACAGTGCTGGATTTTCTCGTAATAGTCAGAGATTATAAATCATTTATGGACATCGATTCGTCGTTCCAGAGTTTGAGATGTGAGATTTCCAGCACTCGTCTCTCTGAAGGAAGGCTGCTGGGAAGAGAACTAAGGCGCTGTGGCCCGCATACATGAATATGAATGCTCCTCACCTCTACATAATCAGCCAGCAAGAGGCACTGATTGTCCTCCTCCGAGCACCCGGTGAATTTTAAGCAGCCGTTTTAAGCTGGGTAATTCACCTGGGAGAGAAAGTCTCAACACATCACCTGGAAAAAGCCATCATGCTATCCCTCAAGTCTTACTGCTGGGAGATCCGGCTAAGCCCTCTCTCTCTCTCTCTCTCTGTACCCCACTCCCAAGAGCTTATGAGCCAGTCCGATGAACAGATGTGGATGTAAAACTAGCCCCTGTTTAACTCTCTCCGGAGTCAAACTAGAGCAGCCAAGCCTTTGCTCCTTCCTGTAGGTCACAGCCCAGTCAATAAAATGACATTATCTTCAGGACAGACATTGTCTGCGTGTTTACTGCATGTCACCCGTGAATGCGCAAGACGGCGAGCTCATGAATATCACAGAGTGTCTGTGCGTATCAGCGGCTTTGTGATTGCGCGCGCTATCATTCTCCCTCCCGTGCGAGTTTTCCTGTCTGGCCTTGAGGGGTTCACCCCACCGGGAAATCTGACAGAGCTGTATATTCACATTTCAGAGATGATGGTAACATTGCTCATTGTATTGGCAGCTGTCAATGTCAATATGCAGCAATAGTCCGAGCCAGTGTTTTCACACAGTTTTCTAATCTAATTATGATGCTTTGCTTTCTGCGTGTATCTTGTCACAAAGCAGAGCAGAGGACAATGTGGAAAAATGCCCTTTTACGTTATCGGAAACCGTTTGCATGCTGCTGAAATGGTTTGTAGACAAAATGAGGGGGAGTTCTACCATAAATCATTTACTCATCTTTGTGTCACTCGTTGTATTTACGCAATCAAAAAAACTAAATCATAAAGTCTTACTTACAATGCACTTGCTCTGTAAATTCGGAACTAAAAGAGTTAATATTAAACAGATAAGATGAGATGAGCTTTATTTAGAACTGCTGTAAAATTATATTATACGACCCAAAGTTGGAAACAAGCTATATTAATTGGTTGAAGAATTGTTTATTGTGATGATTATTATAAATGTTATCATCTGGAACATTTCTTGTATATTATCTGATTGCCTTTCTCGCCATTTTCTACAAGTGCTTAAAATAGCTAATTGTTATAGATGGCATTAAATACACACAATTCAAATATTATATATAAATATTGTATATGGCAAAATGAAATATTGAATCAAACCATTGGTCAATTTTTTTTCTTTATTTTGTTCACCATACTAATACTGTTTGACCCCCTTTCGCCTTCAGAACTGCTTTAATTCTGTGGCATTGATTCAACAAGGTGCTGAAAGCATTCTTTACAAATGTTGACCCATATTGATAGAATAGCATCTTGAAAACAATGTTGCATTTAAACGATGCCCAATTGGCACTAAGGGGCCTAAAGTGAGCCAAGAAAACATCCCCCACACCATTACACCACCACCACCAGCCTGCACAGTGGTAACAAGGCATGATGGATCCATGTTCTCATTCTGTTTACGCCAAATTCTGACTCTACCATCTGAATGTCTCAACAGAAATCCAGACTCATCAGACCAGGCAACATTTTTCCAGTCTTCAACTGTCCAATTTTGGCGAGCTCTTGCAAATTGTAGCCTCTTTTTCCTATTTGTAGTGGAGATGAGTGGTACCCAGTGGGGTCTTCTGCTGTTGTAGCCCATCCGCCTCAAGGTTGTGTGTGTTGTGGCTTCACAAATGCTTTGCTGCATACCTCGGTTGTAACGAGTGGTTATTTCAGTCGAGGTTGCTCTTCTATCAGCTTGAATCAGTCGGCCCATTCTCCTCTGACCTCTCGCATCAACGAGGCATTTTCGCCCACAGGACTGCCGCAAACTGGATGTTTTTCCCTTTTCACACCATTCTTTGTAAACCCTAGAAATAGTTGTGTGTGAAAATCCCAGTAACTGAGCAGATCGTGAAAGACTCAGACCGGCCCATCTAGCATCAACAACCATGACACGCTCAAAATTGCTTAAAGGTGCCTTCTGGCATAAAAAAATCAAATCATACTCCATATCCCATACCAGTAGGGGGCAGTATACCTCCAGAAAGTGAGTTGTGCCCCGTACGCGTGCACTCTCACGTCTGTCTTTGTCTCCCTCAAAAATATTAATCAAATCAATTGACATGATAGTAGTAAAACGTTGGAAGACCGCAGTTTCACGTGGAGCATTTGGATATTTTTAGAGACTCAATCAACAATATCTCAATACTAAATTATAAAGGCTGCCTCATAGACTACTGTCTCAAACACAAATAAAAGCACAGGCGTTGGAAGTTTTACAGTATTCGTTTTGTTCAGTTTACATTTTTATTGTTAGTTTGAATTAATTTGACAGACAGCATTCGCTGATGTTGACCAAGTAATTCACCGTGAGACTTTTCACTTTTCACACACTCTCACGCCACACATCAAGTTTGTCACGCGCAGAAAAGTACACGGAGACCGACAGACTAGACGGAGCAGGTCAGTTATGATATATAAAAAAATCTCAGCTCTCAGATTCTGTCAATTTTATTACGCAATTTATACAATAAATACAGTTTTGGCGCTTGTAAATGTTACACGACAGATCCCTAGCGCTCGTGAACCGATCATCTCTACTAGCTAATGGTAAAAGAATACGAACACTGTTGAAAGTTACAGTATGCTACAACTTACCAAAATCTATTCCTCGTGCACAATATCAACCAATCATTTTTTGAACGCTTCCCTGAACTGAAATGTAGTAGTGGGCTGTACTTTCCACACGGTTGACATAAGGTTCAAGTACACCCACAAGCTGTGCGTGTTACTCGTGTACTGTAGTTTGGCTGTTGGTTATGTTGCCCGCCCGCATACTGCCTCCCTTGGCCGAAACTGGTATTACGACACCTGCCGGGCCGGGGCTAGTAATTTAGCAGGTTAATATCTCGGCAGCACAATAACTTGTCATTTTTTTAATGACATCTTCAACCTTATTTCTTCTCATTCTTTTGATGCGCGTAGCTCATTTTTTGGATATTTTAACCTCAATTTTTACACATGGCACCTTTAAATCACATTTCTTTCCCATTCTGACATTCTAAATGCATTGAAGCAACTGCTGTGTGATTGGTTAATTAGATAATTGCATTAATGAGAAATTGAACAGGTGTTTATGTGAGAGTGTGCATATATAAATAAATATTAGGGCTGTGCAAAAGTTAATTGCGATTAATCGCATACAAAATAAAAGTCTGTTTTACATAATATATTTGAGTGTGCTGTATATAATTATTTTGTATATATAAATACCTATGCATGCATGTATATATTTAAGAATTATTTGCGCTTAAATTCTGTATATATATATAAATACATAATCTATATTATATAAATATAAATATTTTATATAGGAATAACACATTTTCTTAAACATATACATGCATGTGTGTGTATTTATATATACAAAATAATTATATACAGCACACACAAATATACTATGTAAACACAGACTTTTATTTTGGATGCGATTAATCGCAATTAACTTTTGCACAGCCCTAATAAATATATATATATATATATATATGTGTGTGTGTGTGTGTGTGTGTGCGTGTGTGTGTGTTACTTCCATCACATAATTCAATGCATAATTTGATATGCGGTGGAACTAATATTCAGCAAATTAAAATCCCATAATTCTCCATGTATATCCACTGTAAAAGAAAAAATGACAAACTAGTGAGTTTTTTTTTCAGTGAGTTTATTTTCTAAAAGCCCACAAGTGCCGTAAGATCCGCCCATGTCCAGTATAGTAATGTCTTGGCTTGCACTTATTTTGTCTATTATCTCAGTTTCCACAGAAACATGACACATAGCCCTACAATCTGAGCCTGAAATTATACTCATTCGCTGATCCCAGAACTGAATTACCCAGCACTGGAACATCCAGCTCCTCTCAGTGCATTTCCACTAGTAGAGCCAATACAGAGGCATTACAGATATGCATTTAGATGTGGTCTCGAATTACTTTGTCGCACGGGGCAGCACATCTGTCCCATGCAAATTGCCCCATTTACACCCAATGTCTTCGTAATCCACAAACGCTATATCAATGGCCATAAGCAATGAGCTGACAATCCACAGGCAGCGAGCCAAGTTCCTCTATCACGCCATAAATCTCAAACACACATATGCTGCTGTCTACCAGGCATTGTTCTCATAGCCCGTCTTCGCCTGCTGCGTGACTGCTGTCTATTTAAGGAATCGTTTTTACAGCTGTATTTAGAACCACCTTCTGTTTAAAGGATATCTATGAGATTTTAATTTGGCCTCGGCTGGGAATTTTAAACCAGGATAAATCTGTATGGTTTGACAGGCGTGTAAGGTTGATTATAATATTTACACTTGATAAGAAGGTTTGGTATTCAGATGACAGCAGCAGTAATGGGGACAAACTTTCAGAGCTTGAACATCGTTGCTTCCCCAATAGCAATGCCATTCACTCATGCACAGAAAAAAAAGAGAAAAAGCAAGTGACATTTAACTTAATTTGAGGCAAATTTAATTTAAACATAAAATGTATACATGACCCATTGTTTTGGAGTTGAAGGGATAGTTCACCCTAAAATTAAAATTCTGTCATCATTTACAGTACTTGGCCTCAAGTTGTTCCAAACCTGTATGAGTTTATTTGTTCTGTTGAACACAAAATAAATACTATGAAAGTCAATAGCTACCATCAACTGTCTGGTTACCAACATTCTTAAAAAAATATTTCTTTGTCTGTTCCACAGAAGAAAGAAACTCATACAGATTTGGAACAACACTGGGTGAGTAAATTATGACAGAATTTTTATTTGGGTGAACTAAACCTTTAAATGGACACCTTTGAAAGTGTTAAAAAGATAGTCATAACTTGGAAACCTCACAAAAACTGCAACCCCATGGCATTTAAAAAAATGCATTAAAATAAAACTAAGTGTCTAGTAATTGATGCTTTAAAAACGTTTAATGTGGACAAAACTCTAATCTTTAAAGGTAATGTGTTCCAAAGATTTGGGTCATAGACTGAAAAATACCTTTCTTAGTTTTCAAACAAGCTTTCAGGACATTTAATAACAGCTGAGATGAAGATCTAAGTAATCTCTGAGGAGAAACTTTTAAATTCTGATATTAAAAATGGGGGCAAGTCCATGTAGAGCTTTAAATGCGTAAAATAAAACCTTAAAGGGTCATGAAACTCAAGTCTAGCTCACAATCTTTTTGATTGACAGCTATCACTGTCAATGTCCCATGCATATCGACTGTCATTAAAAAGCAGTGGTAAAATGTGAGGAAATGCTAGATTTTTATATATATATAGCTGGCGAAGTTAAAGTCTTATGAAATACACTGACACTTTATTATTGTCCTTTCAAAAGTAACCGAATGCCCTGCTACATATATTAGCCTACAGTAATCATAATTCTATTTAAAACATATTAATGTAGGCTACCAAAAAGTATTAATTTTCCACTTAAAAAAATCGTTCCGTATATAGATCTACGCGCCCCCTGAACCCTCATAATAAAGATGGCTCTGCGGAGGTGGATGACTTCTCATTTTAGACATACACACACACACCACTGAAGAGATAGAAAAGTCCGCGGGATATCACATCCCTCGCAAGACGCCACTTGGATTAGTTATCAACAATGCGAAATCCACCATTCTCCACTTCTCGCAGCTCTCTCTCGAGAAAATGTTTGCGGCACACACTATAGGCTAGTTTAGATCATAGACTGTTTAGATGTGTCCGTGTTTGATGGCAAACCAACCGTCCAGAGCCAGAGTCTAGCCCTGGCACCATCACGGGGAACATATTCAACGCACTTGGACTTTGCACCATGAAAACAAATACTTGCGTCCCATGATTGCCTTCTCATAGGATAAGAAAACTCAGTATGATTAATAATTATGAGACACCGATGAGTCATCAACGCACTCACTGTGCACGGCCACGTCACAGATGGTGATGTGGACACGATGAAAATTTTAAACCCGGAAGACGAAAAAAGGGGGAAAAACTCCAATTTAACAATTTTAACCCTATTATTAAATCTAATGCTACGTTCACACGGGACGCGAATAGCGCGTCTAGTTCGACGCTTGACCACTTTGTGTTAATTCGCGCGTCAAAAGCGAAACTGACGCGGGTAAAATAAAAAGTTTGAAGCGAAATTTACGCGCGTCTCGAGCGTCAAAACCGAAACCCGTTGACGGCCATCTTTGTTTATGTTGATCGAGCATTCATCGAGAGATTCACCGCACTGTATTTGCTCTGGAGAGCAGAACAGCGGTGTGTGGATCATCGTCGCCGTATTTGTGTCCACCGGACCCTTCGGAGGCGAACCGTTTGGCTAGTTTCACCATTTGCTCGTGCCTGGATGACGGCCGCTGTCAGCGGTACTTCCGCCTGTCCCGCGCCCAGTTTGATGACCTGTTGTCCCGCATCGGAGCGAGGATCACCCTCGCCCTCATCCACCTAATCTAGCTGTCATTTATTTTTGTTTTGATGATAAATAGAGCCAGCTTCCAAAAGTTATTAACCTGTCCTATGATTTTTTTTCTCTCTCACGTCCAGACACGAACTTATGCACATATGTTGATTGTCTTTACATCATAATACTATTTCATATAATCTAGATATGGACTGAATAACATTCAATATAAAATGAACATGTCTCGTATATAGAAATAATGTTTTAAGTGATAAAATATTTGCTTTGTTGTGCATTAGAACCACACCAGGCATTTAGTCATATTACAAAATAATTTATTGAAGCATCCAGACACTTTTCACCACGTGAGCAAGCAGCTAGGATCCTGATTGGTTAATGCGGCGCGAATTCACGCCAAAGTTCAGATTTTTCAACTCGGGCGGCAGACGCGAATTCGCGTCAAACGCGTGAATGCACAAATGGCACTAACTAAATCATTCGCGCGTAATGCGCTTAACGCGCCAGACGCTCAATTCGCACATTGATTAACATTGAAATCATTCACGCCTGACACGCTATTAGTGTCCGGTGTGAACGTAGCATTACAGATGCTAACATTGTCTTCAATGTTGTTCAACACACATACCTCTGTTAAAATCTTCAGAAAATTTGGTCTGGGGTTTCATGACCCTTTAATAGCAATTATTTGTTCCACAGGGAACCGATGGAGAGAGGCCTGGATAGGTGAGATATGTTCCCCATGTCAATTTTCCATCACTTTTGGCTACCACTTGTACACCGTAAATTTGCCTTGTGGAATTTGAAGCAGAATTCATTAGTGGAGAAGATCCTAGAGCAGTCGTGTTTGCTGTCTACCTCAATCTGAACTTTATCTTCTGGTATTTCTCGTGAAATCTATTCGCCAACATCCGTCACCAGACCGCACACCCAGTTTGGCCTTTCATGCATGTCATACGACTGACATATCCAATCATACAAGACAAATTTCAGAGAAGAAAAAGATAATGCCAGGCCGAAATGTTTTTAAAAAATGCCTTTTAATTTCAGAAGCAGTAAAAACAACTCAAAATGAACATCAACTAATCAGTGTACTAATTAAACACAAACCCACTAAACCTACATTTTTTTGTAAAATGTTAATTAATTGTGGCTGATTTGCCTTAAATCATGCAACCTTTTGAGAAGAGATTTGTTGCTTCTTTTTCCTCTGGTAAATTTGTTCAGTTGTTTCAATTATTAATTTCACTTTAATGTATTATTCTATTTCTCATTTTGAAGTTTATGCTGTTTCTTGTCCATATACACATTCATCCGCAGAAAACCATTTAACATTTAGAAAGTACGCATTAAGACAGGAAGTTAGACAAAATTTGTTGAAATCAGCTTGCAGAAAGCCCTTTTTGCATGAACCTAAAATACCATTAACCAAGTAAGCTTATGTGTCACTTTTAAATCTATATTAAGATTTAAAAGTGGCACACAAGTTTACTGTTACTCACTTCTGGGCTATTTCAGCCACATTCTTGAGTCTATGAGGAGTATAGACTATCTGCCAAACTTTATATATAGGTGAGAATTGAATCCCTGCTACCTGATACACAGTATACAGTGTGGCTCATCATCACCATTTCATTTAAAGCAGTGTCTCTGTTACAAAATGTGAGAGAATGGTGAGAGAACATTGTGCATGATGTGTTTTTTGTTTTCAAACCAAACTTGGGTCTTCAGCTGGCAAAGTTTAAACCCCGTCTTGCTAGCTCACTTCCCATAATCTTTATGCATTAGGTCAGTAGGCGGAGAGTTGATGTGGCTATTTGAACACATTTGACCACATGAGCATTTACACTACGAAAGCAATCCAGTTGAATGCATTTTCAACTACCTCTGGAGGTGGACGACAGTTGACAAGCTCAAAATGTTCAATACATTCTCCTCCTAGGGCATCATCTAACTGACACTTTTGACCATGCGTCTAAATCCGACACACATGGCAACCTCATCCTAGGGCGTCATCTAACTCAGAGGTCTTCAACCCTGGTCCTGGAGGCCCCCTGACTGCCCAAACCTGCTTCAGTCTGTGATTTCAAGTGATCCTGAAGAGCCTGACTAGCTGGTTCAGGTGTGTTTGATTAGGGTTGGTGTAAAACTCTGCAGGACAGTGGGCCTCCAGGAGCAGGGTTGAAGATCTATGATCTAACTGACACTTTTGACCATGTCTAAATCCGACGCACATGGCAACCTCATCCTAGGGCGTCATCTAACTCAGAGGTCTTCAACCCTGGTCCTGGAGGCCCCCTGACTGCCCAAACCTGCTTCAGTCTGTGATTTCAAGTGATCCTGAAGAGCCTGACTAGCTGGTTCAGGTGTGTTTGATTAGGGTTGGTGTAAAACTCTGCAGGACAGTGGGCCTCCAGGAGCAGGGTTGAAGATCTATGATCTAACTGACACTTTTGACCATGTCTAAATCCGACGCACATGGCAACCTCATCCTAGGGCGTCATCTAACTCAGAGGTCTTCAACCCTGGTCCTGGAGGCCCCCTGACTGCCCAAACCTGCTTCAGTCTGTGATTTCAAGTGATCCTGAAGAGCCTGACTAGCTGGTTCAGGTGTGTTTGATTAGGGTTGGTGTAAAACTCTGCAGGACAGTGGGCCTCCAGGAGCAGGGTTGAAGATCTATGATCTAACTGACACTTTTGACCATGTCTAAATCCGACGCACATGGCAACCTCATCCTAGGGCGTCATCTAACTCAGAGGTCTTCAACCCTGGTCCTGGAGGCCCCCTGACTGCCCAAACCTGCTTCAGTCTGTGATTTCAAGTGATCCTGAAGAGCCTGACTAGCTGGTTCAGGTGTGTTTGATTAGGGTTGGTGTAAAACTCTGCAGGACAGTGGGCCTCCAGGAGCAGGGTTGAAGATCTATGATCTAACTGACACTTTTGACCATGTCTAAATCCGACGCACATGGCAACCTCATCCTAGGGCGTCATCTAACTCAGAGGTCTTCAACCCTGGTCCTGGAGGCCCCCTGACTGCCCAAACCTGCTTCAGTCTGTGATTTCAAGTGATCCTGAAGAGCCTGACTAGCTGGTTCAGGTGTGTTTGATTAGGGTTGGTGTAAAACTCTGCAGGACAGTGGGCCTCCAGGAGCAGGGTTGAAGATCTATGATCTAACTGACACTTTTGACCATGTCTAAATCCGACGCACATGGCAACCTTTAGAGTCAGTTAGATGACGCGGGTAGGTTTAGGTCTGGGGTAGGGTTAGGGTTAGACCACTAGGAGGCGCGTCTCATATTGACGCTAAAGGGTGCCATGTGCGTCGGATGTTGACGCATGGTCATAAGTGTCAGTTAGATGACGCCTTGGGATGAGAACGGGCTGAAATGTTTACACAATAGTGTCATCCACTGTTGGTCCAAACGAACAAAATGCATCTTGATACCAGCAGGAAACAAGGCCTTAAATGAATCACCACCTTGTAAAATACATAAATTTTCTCATTAGATTTGGTTGAACTACTCTAGCCTGATAATGGCACTTTTCCACTACACAGTACCAGCTCGACGCGACTCAACCAGGCTCGGCTCGCCTTTGTTTGGTTTTCCACTGCATAAAAGTTGTACCCGTTCCTGCTTTTCGGGTTTTTGCTCCACCTCCGGCAAAGTTCTGAGTGAGCTAAGGCGATACTAAAATGTGACGTGAAAACATTGCTGACTGCTGATTGGTCAGAGAGAATCGTCACCATTCACTGCGTCATCATAACACGTGCCAGATGGAGTATCCAGAATAACCCTGCCATATTTAAATAGTTTGGCCAGAGATAGTTACTAAACTTACTACAATTATTATGGCAACTCGGAAGAATACGCCGTGGTCAAACGAGGAGATGCAGACTTTTCTTTGTTTGGTGGCCGAGGAGAGGATCCAGCAAGAGATTGATAGAGCAACGAGGAACGAAAGGCGTCGCTATGACAATATTTGTGACGATACTATTACTATTTGTTGCGGTACTGTCTGCAATGGAAAACGGAACGAAAAGCGAGCCGAGTCGAGCCGAGTCGGGATGGTACTGGTAATGGAAAAGCGCCGTAAGATACCATCGTTTGGTCAAATTCTAAGGAAGAATCACTTGTGTGTTGTATACTTTTAAGGAAGCAATCTTAAAATCCATTGCATTGGGCTCAATGGGTGAGAAAAAAAAATTCACCCAAATGGAGGATGAAGTGGAAACAAAAATGCCAATGACAAATGTATTTAATTCAGTAATAAAAAGTTGTAATAAAACTATATGCAACAAAAGATGACCTACATGACCAATAATTCGTATTAGAGTAGTGCATGAGTCATGTGAGTTCCTGTGTACTTCACTGGAAGAGCACAATTTCTATAAAGTCTGCTGCCTTTGTATGCAGAGTATTTCAAATCAGTCACTTTTAACTACAAGTTGAAATAGCAAAAGTAGCAATGGTTTTGAAACCGAGCCAATGTGTTTGGTACCAGAGGGTAAAACCCAGGAATGTGCTTATTCATGCAGCCTATTTATTGATTATGTAAATGCAATACTCTTTGTCCTCTTTAGTTTTTAGAATTGTAAATGTGTCCGTTCATGCTTCTGAACTGGAAATTTCTACCTCAAATTATCTAGATAAATCATCGTTTTCTGCTGCCACTGGTATAATATAGACTAGACAAATATGAATATAGACAACCAACAATAATTCAGAAGCAATCTCCACAGTGCACACGCCTACCAGATATGAAAATCTCATAAGCAGTCAGAGCATGTTTGTCCCCTCTTTCGGATTTCAAATTAGGTGAGTTCTTGCACCTCTAATTGAAAATGAAAATTAATCAGATGGAAATAGGAAAATGAAATGAAACTAAGGGACGCTGCCCCAGAGGAAACCTCTAAAGGAGTTACTGAGTATAGTTACATAACCTTTCCAGCCAGAGCCCAAATGGAACAAACACAAATTACAGAGGGTAGCCACTTTCTATTTGATATTTCCACCAAGGCAAGCTTTTCCAAGTATTTTGACATGAGTCATATTGTGCTTCATGTGAGTGCTTCTCTCTCTTTCTGTCTTTGAAAGTGGTTTGGCTGAGAGCACAAAGGTTATTTACAGTGCTGGGATGGTCAGTTTATCTCCACAGGGTGTGACCAGCAAAAAGAGAAGCAAGGGTGTGGACATGGCTCTGTTACGCCATCACTTTTAGCCCATCGGGACACTCCTAGTGAGTCACCAAACCAACACCAATCATACATCTCTAACGTGGATGGATCCACGTCTATCATCTGCAGCAGGGGGTGTCCAATCCTGTTCCTGGAGGTCTACTTTACTGTGAAGTTCAACCCTGATCATCACTGTGTGCAAAAGAGAAGCTTGGACATTTTGTCAGATAACTCATTTTGTTTCCCTCAAATGGTGAGTAAGACTTACAGATTTGGAATGACGTGATTAAGCAAATGATGACAAACATTTCTCACTTAGTCTTGCTACACTTCCCACTTAGTCTTGCTGTAATCTTTCTTTAAATTGTCTTTTTCATTGGTCAGGACCCCTTCAGCCCTCTCTGACCCAGCTCTCAATGGGATAAATTCCCAGCAGCCAAGGTTAGCATACTATTCCCCCGAGTAACACCACTCCCCAAACCTCTTATTTTATCTTGCTCGTTCTGGTGAGTCACTCTCTGCATATCTGGTGACACTTCCAGGATCAGAGAGCTGCTGCCAGCTCTTTCTGATTCAGCTTATGGTTATACGGGCACGCTTGCTCACACATACGCTTTCCCTCTCATCACCTGACTACCAGGAAGAGTACAGCAGCCTGACTGAATGGAAATTATGTCATTAACCCTTGGCCCAACGGGGACAGCAAGAAAGAGCGAGTCAGTGGGTGGCTCAGCAATTCCTACCGGTCATTATCTCCAGCATATGCAAGGGATTTAGCAGGAGATGGGATACATTTAACCACATACCATTAATAATGCAGCAGCCACCGGAAGCCATTAGAGTCTGCAGTTTGTGGATGTGATAAGGTAGTTTATTTAAAACCACAAATTTTAATCCATGTTCAAGAATCCATGTACAGTTAATATTGTAAATTGAATTTAGATGTAACACCTTTTGCAGTAAACAGTTCACCAGAGGCCATGAGGATGCATGGTTTTATCTAGTTCTTCCAGATGGTTCCTCGCAGTATGTTTGGGGTCATATTGGAAGCGTGACTCATACTCACATCTAGGTGTGCATTTCCTGTGCGACACGTGAATGACATTATTTTGGTGCTGTCTTGGATACATGGGGAAAGGGGATGTGGAAACACACAGTGATTTATCACTTGTTTGGTGATAGCTGATTTGCCTTGGGGTCAAGCTGCAATGATCTTAACAGTTTAATAAATGTATCAACCATTACTGCATACTATGAAGTGTGTTATATCCATCATTGACCACCTGTCTGAAGTATATCCAATATCCACGATGCTGATCCACTGTCTGGATAAAGGCTGTATATGTTATCACAGATGCTGAATATCGAGTTTGACATTCATCAGGACAACATGACTCAACTCTCTACATCCCCTGACCAGCCAGCTGTCCCAATGTGGGTCGCCCTCTTCTTCTTTTCGTCTCCAGAAACAGCTGTTGATTCTCAAACAGGCTGTAAAGGGGAATCTCCCTTCACGGTCTAACTGTCATGAAGTGTTGCTTCAAGACTTCCCCTGTAAGCTAAGCTCTCCATGCAGTCAAATCAGTGCTGTCTTCAAATGCATCTAGGTGTGGGGGATGTTTGGTTTTTAAGATCTCACCACATTGGATCACAAGTCTTAACTTGCATAACGATTACAGACCCTCAATCAGTTACACATCTTCTGGATTTAAGTAATATTCTTGTGTGTTGGATCTATCCCAGCTTGTCTTATGGTGCTTTTCCACTGCTGGTACGGCTCAGTACGGTTTGGTTCGGCGCGGCACAGTTCGGCTCGCTTCGCTTTTCCACCACGTGGTGCAACTCGGCTCGGCACGGCACGGCTCAGTTCGCTTTAGCTCGGTTTGCTTTCCCACTGCACTTAGTACCGCTTCAAAGTGGGTGGGATTATTGTCTGACCATTGTAGTTTGTCCGCTCCTCGGCAACCTTCCAGCTATTTATTTTTTGGAACTTTTCGTTCTTTCTTTTTTCTTTAAGCAAGTCAAGCAAGTAGTTTTAAAACAGGTACTACAGCATTACTGGCTATTTAAATCTAGAGGGTTTGATGTCTCGCAAATACAATGAGGTGGTAGTGACGATTCTGCCTTACTGACCAATCAGTGATCTGCAGTGTGTTAAAGTCACATTTTAATATCGCTTGGAACCCCAACAGAGGTGGTACCATTCAAAGTGAGCCGAAGCGAGCCGTACTGTACCATGCAGCGGAAAAGCGGCAAATTGTGCTGTACCGAACCAAACCATACCATGCAGTTGAAAAGTGGCAAAGCGTGCTGTACCGAACCAAACCGTACCATACCATGCAGTGGAAAAGCGTCAAAGTGTGCCGTACCGAACCGTGCTGTACCAAACCAGTACCGTACCATGCAGTGGAAAAGCACCAAAGCGTGCCGTACCGAATCGTACCGTACCATGCAGTGGAAAAGTGTCAAAGTGTGCCGTATCGAACCATGCTGTACCAAACCAAACCATACCGTACCATGCATTGGAAAAGTGCCAAAGCGTGCCGTACCGAACCAAACCGTACCATGCAGTGACAAAGCGCCAAAGCGTGCCGTACTGAACCAAACCGTACCATGCAGTGGAAAAGCGCCAAAGCGTGCCGTACCAAACCAAACCATATCGTACCATGCAGTGGAAAAGTGCCAAAGCGTGCCGTACCAAACCAAACCGTACCGTACCATGCAGTGGAAAAATGCCAAAGCGTGCCGTACCGAACCAAACTGTACCGTACCATACAGTGGAAAAGCACCAAAGCGTGCCGTACCGAACCAAACCATACCGTACCATGCAGTGGAAAAGCACCAAAGCATGCCGTACCGAACCAAACCGTACCGTACCATGAGGTGGAAAAGAGCGAAAGTGTGCCGTACCGAACCAAGCCATATTGTACCATGCAGTGGAAAATGGGCAAAGCGCGTGCCGTACCGAACCAAACAGTACCATACCATGCAGTGGAAAAGTGCCAAAGCATGCCGTACTGAACCAAACCGTACCGTACCATGCAGTGGAAAAGCGTCAAAGCGTGCCATACCGAACCATGCCATACCAAACCAAACCTTACCGTACCATGCTGTGGAAAAGTGCCAAAGCGTGCCGTACCGAACCGTACCTTACCATGCAGTGGAAAAGTGCCAAAGCGTGCCGTACCGAACCGCACCGTACCATGCATTGGAAAAGTGCCAAAGCTTGCCGTACCGAACCGTACCGTACCATGCAGTGGAAAAGTGCCAAAGCGTACCGTACCGTACCATGCAGTGGAAAAGTGCCAAAGCTTGCCGTACCGAACCGTACCGTACCATGCAGTGGAAAAGTGCCAAAGCGTACCGTACCGTACCATGCAATGGAAAAGTGCCAAAGCGTGCTGTACCGAACCAAACCATATCGTACCATGCAGCGGAAAAACGCGCCAAAGTATGCCGTACCGAACCAAACCGTACCTTACCATATACAGTGGAAAAGCACCATTAGGTAGTTTAAACTGGTTTAGTTTGTCTCCCAACCTGGTCAAGTATAGACTACAGTTGAATAAGATTAAGATGCTCACATGCATACAACATGAAATGTATTACTTGACTAGTCTACATAAGACATTCATATATTTTGTAAGAACTTGGCACAGGTGTTTTAAACTAGTTTTTTGGAAAAAAAAAACATTATCATGGACACTTCTTTATAATATTGTGATCCATTTTTACATATGCATAAATCAGGCACTAAAATAAAGAAGTCAATGTGTGAACAATTATTGTTTAGTAAATTACTCCCTGAGATTGAGTGGGTTATTTTACCCAACCTTTTCTTCTTAACTCCTCTTCTTGTTATCCTGTAATTCTTTTTGTACATGATTGTTCCTTTTGGACCCAGAATTTAACATCACTTGAAGACAACCAATTATGCTTGTTATATGGACAAAGATAAGCAAAGTTAGCCAAAATGAATAGAAACCACTAAAATGTTCATTACAAAAGGTGTTCCAGTCTTCTATTACCTTACTGTACGCAAAACCATTCAAATATGCAAGGGGCAAGCACTATTTTTAAGACATCCTTATCACATAAGGATGCAATATTGTCTATAGCTTGACCTTGTAGCTGAATTCAACTTTTTATTTGAAAGACTTTGGATTATAAATGTGCTTAGACATGGCCGCCAAGGTGACATGATAAAGTTGGGCTTTCATATAACACTTTAGCACTTTAACAAAATTGGCAGGACTCTTTTCTCTACATTTCCATCACTTCCCCACATGACTCACTAAATTTGTTCTCAATAAGATCCAATAATGTACAATATCCCACTGGGATACATTTGCAGCAAGTCTACGGTGATTTAAATGTCAAACTCGGGCTTTATCGGCCGAATTGTAAAGGTGTTGTTGTAGAGAATTCAAAGCTAAACAACGAACTACCACACCGACAATTGTCTGATAAAATACCGTCAAGTTCTAGAAAACACTTTGAACATTTCTTATAACCACCTAGCTATCTACCAGGCTCAAAGTGCCGTATTATATTTCAAACAGACCATTTCTCACTGTCAGTAATGCACATCAAATCCTACTAGCAGAGGTTTATAAGATTTGATCATCTTTAATGCCTTTAGCCACAACCAGCGCTTTGCTACAGGAAATCTCATTTAACGTTGCCCCTCATGTCTTGGACTCGGCTTTCAGAGGCTCAGAAAGCTTGCGGTTTGCAACGCTGTAAACAGAAAGCAGATATCAAAATCCATCTTGATCTCATTTACACTCCGGTGGCAAGTTCAGCTAATGTTTTCCTTGTCCATATAAAGAAAAAGCAGAGAAATAAGGGGCCCTTCAGTTGGAGATTAGAACTGTGTGGAAACCCGGATTGCACAGGAGCCTGGAACATTCTACGTCTTGATTATACCAATAAGTGGCTCGTACAGTCTTTTCCATCTTGGAACAAAGCCGCGGTGGTAACGAGAGGCAGACGTTTCCAGTTCTTTCTCGCATCGCCGTATCCTCAAGTGACCTCTTGCTTTTACAGACAGAACTAAACGTATAGTAAAAGTCCATTTCCAAATGAAAATCAATCAGCTGAAGGAAACAAACGAAGCAAAAAGCCAAGTGGATCAGACGCACAGATTTACCATGTTAGCAGTGACCTTCAGAGAAACATCTACATCATAGTTTTTCCCTTTTCATCCGAATGGAGAATAGAAAATCACAGACATATGCATAACTCAAATCCCTTAGTTTCACCTCTAATAAGGGTATTTTTTTTTCAATATGTCAGATGGGAAGATTTATTTGAAACATAACAAGCTGTTTTGGAAACTTTTTTAACATGCCTTCATTATTTATTTGTATTACTTTTACTTTATTGATTTAACAAAAGAAAAGATTGTCCTAGATCTAGATTTTCAACGTTAAAACATACAAATCTATCATAAAACTCTTTGTTAAAACTAATAAATCATTTCAAATAAAAATAAAGTTGTTTTTCTTATTATATATATGCATCATTTTCAATCAGTCTGTGCATGTATACACCATTAGACATTGTTCGTTACAGTAATACATCAGGCAAATGAGTGAGTGTGAAATGTTTTAAGAGTACACCCATACACCCATACATAACAAGCTCTGTTATACAACATGTACATGTTAATGAGAAGCAAACAGAAGTGTGAAAATTGGTGAGGATGCGGAGTTCTGTTGTGGTGTTTGAGCTCTTCAGTTTGAAGCAAAGATGACAGTCAGAGGACGTCTGCCACATTTTAACTCAAGTGAATGGAGGAGCATGCTGAAATCTGCAAAAAGAGAGAGTTTTGCAAAGTTACGCAATCAAAGCTTAGCTTCCCTAAAGTTTGGTTTCATTTGTGTTTGAAATAGTAACATAGCTACATAAAAAGTAACCTTTTGTGAAAAAAAAAAGAGAAAGAAAGTGTTTTGGTGTTTTGAATTCTGTGTGGTAATTGTTCTTTGGAAAAGTCGCTAAGTAAACAATGACATAATAGTGGTGAAGTTTCAATCCTTCTCCCTGAACACACTCACAGCCACTGAGGAGAGGCTCGCCTTGACGTAGACCGGGTTTCAGGTTTCCTGATTCACCGTATCCTCAGATGACCTTTTGTTGTATGTTTCGAAAAATGAAAAAAAAAAACATGTCTCTATATGTTTCATTAATAGCCATGCTCTATTTTTCACTTATTTTTATGCCCTTTTTTACTGTCTCATTACATTATGTAAAAATGACATCATCTATTTTTTTTTCCCTAAGAAAACTGAAATGGATTTATCGGGTGAAATCAGTTGACCATACAGCATACGTATGAGTTATTGCCATTACTGCAAGAATTATATAATCACATTGCTTGCTAATTACACTTTCATAAGCTTAACGTTTGTTAATGAATGGATGGATGGATGGATGAATGGATGGATGGATGGATGGATGGATAGAGAGACGGATGGATGGATGGATGGATAGGGAGATGGATGGATGGATGGATGGATCGGGAGACAGACAGACAGATAGATCGATAGATAAGCTTAATGTTTGTTAATGGATGGATGGATGATAAGGAGATGGATGGATGGATGGATGGATGGAGAGACAGATAGATGGATGGATGGATGGATAGGGAGATGGATGGATGGATGGACAGGGAGACAGACAGACAGATAGATTGATAGATAAGTTTAACGTTTGTTAATGGATGGATGGATGATAGGGAGATGGATGGATGGATGGATGGAGAGACAGATGGATGGATGGATGGATGGATGGATGGATAGGGAGATGGATGGATAGGGAGATGGATGGATAGGGAGATGGATGGATGGATGTATGGATGGATGGATGGATGGATGGATGGACAGGGAGACAGACAGACAGATAGATTGATAGATAAGTTTAACGTTTGTTAATGGATGGATGGATGATAGGGAGATGGATGGATGGATGGATGGAGAGACAGATGGATGGATGGATGGATGGATAGGGAGATGGATGGATGGATGTATGGATGGATGGATGTATGGACAGGGAGACAGACAGACAGATAGAATGATAGATAAGTTTAACGTTTGTTAATGGATGGATGGATGATAGGGAGATGGATGGATGGATGGATGGATGGATGGAGAGACAGATGGATAGATGGATGGATGTATAGGGAGATGGATTGATGGATGGATGGATGGATGGATGGGGAGATGGATGGATGGATGGACAGGGAGACAGACAGACAGATAGATTGATAGATAAGTTTAACGTTTGTTAATGGATGGATGGATGATAGGGAGATGGATGGATGGATGGATGGATGGATGGAGAGACAGATGGATGGATGGATGGATGGATGGATAGGGAGACAGACAGATAGATAGATAGATAGATAAGCTTAATGTTTGTTAATGGATAGATGGATGATAGGGAGATGGATGTATGGATGGATGGATGGATGGATGGATGGATGGATGGATGGAGAGACAGATGGATGGATTTATGGATGGATGGATGGATGGATAGAGAGATGGATGGATGGATAGGGAGACGGATGGATGGATGGATGGATGGATAGGGAGACGGATGGATAAATGGGTGGGTGGATAGGGAGACAGACAGATAGATAGATAGATAGATAGATAGATAGATAGATAGATAGATAGATAGATAGATAGATAGATAGATAGATAGATAGATAGATAGATAGATAGATCATAGATATATTTTTTTCATTTCATGTTTGATATTTTTTAAAAATTGATATTTTAAAATATCAAAATATTTTGATATTTTTTCATGAATTTTATTAATTAATTTCATAAAAAATAAAATAAAATAAATGCCACCAAGCTACCTACCATGTCTTTCCCCAGAAAGCATTGCTTTTCAAATATCTTGAGATAATGTCTCCAGCATCTTGACTTCTATATTGATCAGACCTCTGTTGTCCTGAAAGGGTCACAGAGCAGAGCCCAATAATTGTGGTGTCAACATGGTTTTTAAGAGCAGTGTGGGCTTGTTTGCGCTTCTCCCACGTCGTGCTTTGAGTGGCACGTACAAAACGGCTTTGGCTGTCAAATCCTCAAGAGTAGCAGGAGACGCATTGGCATTCGCTCCGACAATCCCAACACCAGCTGCAGTGTCAGACACACTAGAGGGCAGTGTGTATACAACATGGAGACGCAGAAAATTAAGACACTACCTCCAGAGCACATCTGTGAATTTACAACATGATCAAATTTATTATAAATTTCATTAGCCTTTAAATGACATTACATAAAAAAAAGATATATATATATATTATCTGTTTGTCTCCGCTTTGATTTCCTCTCAAATGCCTCATAATGGAGGGCAATGAGTGCAGATAGGATTGCAGGTAAAACAATCAACATGTAATGAGGTGATATTATCACATGAGACCGTGATACCTCCATTTCAGGGTTTTATTTCATTACATTACGCTGCGTTTTTTCATTCGATTCAGGCAGTCTTCAAGGGCCCGCTAATTAAAACTAAGGCCAATTAATCAAACAGAGGCAACCTGCAGGTCAACGCCAGGGATTATATTTAATACAGCCAACAGTGTGTCTGTCTACCTGTCTCTGCTGGGGTGTTTTTTCTCCCAATCATCCTTTTAGACTGGGATTGTCTGACTCTCTTGGCACTAGGCTGACGAGTCGGCATCAAAGAGACATTGCCTCCGTCACATTATGCAGCTCTTCCTTGACCAGGTTTTGATTGAGCGTAGTGATCCAAGACTGATGCCTCCCGGATACTGACTGACTCCAGAGGGAGGGAAAGACAGGAAGACAGGAAGATCTTGTCATCCCGAGATGCACATCAGCGCACATGAGGATAGGTTGGGAGAGATGACAATGTTGGCCACGCTCGGAGGAGTCTGACAGTAGCTCATCTCATTCTGTCTCCCTTTAAATGATGTCTCTCTCTCTCTCTGAGACCTCTCTGCGACTAGAGCCGTTCAATTACTGCACTGCCTACTTGCTAAAATCTCATTGGATTAGCCACACGGAAAAAAAAAAACTGTTGCAAAATGCGTTCACCTTCATTTTTTTCTGACCATAAAACCCATAAACTGAAATATTTACAAGGCAAATAATTTTTAGTTGCCAAATTACACATTTGTTTGATAAAGGTGGTTCAGAAGCACTTGAGTTCATTGGGTTCATAGCTTCTGTGTGCTGATAAAGGGACTTTTAGTATAGACTATGATTATTTGTTTGGTAGGACTCTAATGCTCGTCAATCTGCATTTATTTTATGACAAATGTAGTGAAATGCTAATGTTGTGAAATATATTTTCATTTAAATGAACTTGTTTCTATGTGAATATATTTTACAATTTAATTCATTCCTGTTATCAAGGCAAGGTTTTCAGCATCATTACTCCAGTCTTCATTCCGAAATCATTGAAATTAATAAAAAGTTCAAAAGAACGGCATTTATTAGATTTTTTTTTACATGCATGTGTTTAATGGCATTTTGATTAATTCAATGTCTTTGTTGAATAACATTTTTTATTTAATATAGTAGATACATTTCTTTCAAAAATCCCTGGATATGCAAAAAAACTGGATTTGGACTACTAGTGAGTGTGTGTAAAATAGTGTGAGTAACAACTACTTCCATGTTCCGGTAATGGACATGAACAAGGATCCATGTTTTCACTCTCTCTTTTTAAAAAAAAACAAAAAAACAAAAAACAATGTTGGTTGTTCATAAAAGTTGTTAATAAAAAGAGTCCATACGTCTTGTGCTCTATATTTTAAAGTCATTATGTACAAAAATTCTTCTCTGCTGTAGCTTTCTGTACCAAATAGGTCTAATAACTTCTCTAAATAATATTTTTAATTAGGTCTATTCCTCACACAAACACTCATAATCTTGGAAAACAGCACACAAATGCCTTTACTATACACTGTAAAAAAAAAAAATATATATATATATATATATATATATATTCATGATTTGAAATCACAACATTATTTCTTTTGCCAAATCAACTTAAATAATTTATGTAGTTCAGATAACATAATATTTTAAGTTTCTCATGATTAAATCAATCTCCTTCATTGTATTAGCTAAATTTTTCCAATTCAATTAACTTAAATTTTTAAGGCAGGTTACTTCATTTTTAAAGTTAAAGCAACAATATATATATATATATATATATATATATATATATATATATATATAGTGTGGGAGGAAACAATAACGTAATTTATTGTCAAAGTTCTATAAATAACATCACATCATCAAACAAAATGGCAATAACTGACTTTAACCACACACACACACACAGACACACACACACAAACCCAGCGAAGGTTTGGAAAGCTGGTTCAGCTCACACACACACACATACTCGTCTGGAATGTCACCCTGCCCTGACCTTCCTCAGTTACATCAGTGAATACTTAAATCTGTAGATAGTTTTGTGGAATTTCATCCTCATAATTCTTTCATTTTGCAAGCTGCTCGTGAGAGTCCCGTACGGCGCTTTCACCTCACGTCATACATCAGGCCAGCAGCGGGGTTTAAATGGCCGCTCGCACACATGCTGCGCTCGTGCACTTTGAACTGAGGTTCTTGTCCTCATGCATTTTACATTTACATGAAATATGCATCTTTAAGAAACCCCTCGTATGCCAGGATGCAAGCGCATGTCATTTCCAGGTGTCAAGAGTGCACGCTTCCCTGATTCATTCCTGATTCTAATGTGCACATTAATTTGAGGGATATTGGAGGAAACGGTGTGAGTGACTCATTGCTGATGCTATTTCAGATGATTTCCCCAAATGTAGCACTGCCTTTTGTCTAGAAAATTAAAAAGATCAGTTTAAATATCAATCCCAGGCGACTTTAGAGACATTAAATCTGGCATTTACTGTAATTTAAAATGAAGGTGTTCTTTCTGGGGGTCTGCATTTAACGTTTGAAGGCAGATGCCGTTTTGCAGTCTTGTGTGTGCTGAGATCATTACTGTTCAAGCCAAAACCGCTTCCCACACATGCATGCCATTCCTCGCACTTATGATTGTGATGTTTTTTTTTCCATCTCTCATTTCTCAGTCTTCCTTATTATCTGTCTTAACCCTGTCTTTGACCTGTATTTGTTTTAAACACTCACCTAAAGGATTATTAGGAACACCTGTTCAATTTCTAATTATTGTAATTATGTAATCAACCAATCACATGGCAGTTGCTTCAATGCATTTAGGGGTGTGGTCCTGGTCAAGACAATCTCCTGATCTCCAAACTGAATGTCAGGATGGGAAAGAAATGTGATTTAAGCAATTTTGAGCGTGGTATGGTTGTTCGTGCCTGACAGGCCGGTCTGAGTATTTCACGATCTGCTCAGTTACTGGGATTTTCACACACAACCAATTTCTAGGATTTACAAAGAATGATGTGAAAAGGGAAAAACATCCAGTATGCGGCAGTCATGTGGGCGAAAATGCCTTGTTGATGCGAGAGGTCAGAGGAGAATGGGCCGACTGATTCAAGCTGATAGAAGAGCAACTTTGACTGAAATAACCACTCGTTACAACCGAGGTATGCAGCAAAGCATTTGTGAAGCCATGACATGCACAACCTTGAGGCGGATGGGCTACAACAGCAGAAGACCCCACCGGGTACCACTCATCTCCACTACAAATTGGAAAAAGAGGCTACAATTTGCAAGAGCTCACCAAAATTGGACAGTTGAAGACTGGAAAAATGTTGCCTGGTCTGATGAGTCTCGATTTCTGTTGAGACATTCAGATGGTAGAGTCAGAGTTTGGTGTAAACAGAATGAGAACATGGATCCATCATGCCTTGTTACCACTGTGCAGGCTGGTGGTGGTGGTGTAATGGTGTGGGGGATGTTTTCTTGGCACACTTTAGGCCCCTTAGTGCCAATTGGGCATCGTTTAAATGCCACGGCCTACCTGAGCATTGTTTCTGACCATGTCCATCCTCCGATGGCTACTTCCAGCAGGATAATGTCACAAAGCCCGAATCATTTCAAATTGGTTTCTTGAACATGACAATGAGTTGACTGTACTAAAATGGCCTCCACAGTCTCCAGATCTCAACCCAATAGAGCATCTTTGGGATGTGGTGGAACGGGAGCTTCGTGCCCTGGATGTGCATCCCACAAATCTCCATCAACTGCAAGATGCGATCCTATCAATATGGGGCAACATTTCTAAAGAATGCTTTCAGCGCCTTGTTGAATCTACGCCACATAAAATTAAGGCAGTTCTGAAGGTGAAAAGGGGGTCAAACACAATATTAGTGGTGAGTGTATTGATTTTTCTTGAGCAATGGGCACTTTTGACCCTGTGGACATTTATAAATTCCTTTTTATGTTCAAATATATTTTCTAATTCCAGTTGTATTGTACATTGTAGGGGTGGCACGGTTCACAAAACCCACGGTTCGGTTTGTATCACGGTTTTAGGGTCACGGTTTTCGGTTCTGTACGGTTCTTGTTATTTTTTCTTTTAATCTTTAACACTCCAGAAATGTACTTCAGCATGTGATATATAGCTTAATTATCCACACTTTAGGATACAGTATTAAAAAAATATATATATTATATTCATGCAATCATGCACAAACTGAATTTGACTCTTTGACTTTAAGCACATTTTGGGACTATCTCAGAGGAAAGCTAGGTGAGATTTAGATACAGCAAGAGAGAAGAAATTGACATACTTTTTGTTTATTTGGCAAAAAAAAGGAGAATGTGTATCACTATCTCTACAAGAACTTGTGCATTTTTATCACATAAATCTTATTTACACAAAGAAATTAACTTTCATGTATCAACTGCTAACTTTTGAAGCTCTTACCAAAAATCTATCTTTTAAAAGAAAAAGAGAGCAACTCTTAAAACACTGTCTTTTAAATGTCAATATACATGAAACCTCATTGCCTATAGATAATAAAGCTATTGCAATAGCAAAGGCCATAAACATAAAGTGAAATTTAAGTTCAACCTCAACACAAAAACAGTATCAACAATGCTTCTATTCCCAAAATGTGAGGGTACTTTTTTCCACTTAAAATTAAAGTGCAGGGTTTGGAAACGTATGACTGAAGCTCTTATCTATACATAAAGTGCCACTGTAGCGTTATATTTAAATATCATAACATGAAATCCAAAATGTTCCCACACACCGGACTTATACCATAGACTTATACGACGCTGGCGCATCCTCCAACTCCCTCATCTCTCCCACTTGCCATTTCTCCGCGTGCCGTGACCTGCAGCGCTCCATACTCCACTTTTACTGGCTTGTTTATTAACTTGAACCGGCGCTGCACAGAGTGATCCGTAATGACATCAAATACCGCGAAAGTGATGAATGCATACGGAGCCGACTCGCGCTAGATTGATGTTATTCACCGATCGCTCTGTGCAGCGCCGGTCCAAGTCGAACAAGTTTATGTCGCACGAAAAGAAAACACACGTCACATACGGGCACGAGGTTACATTGCGCATGCGTCGAACCGTGAGACGCACACGCGCTCCAAACCGAGACAAGCGAACCGAACGGTTCGGGTGTTTTTTCATGTACCGTGCCACCCCTAGTACATTGACTAACATTAGTATCCTATCTCAAAAAACAATTTATACCAGTGAGTTTGAGTTGGCTAATTCATGCGAATTCATACAACCTCGTACGATTTGTCGAAACCCAAGTGATGGGTACTGTAGGTTTTGCGATTTTGCTAAATCGTACGTACGAGTTGCTTAAGTCGCAATTGAGGTCATATGAATTCGTGCGAATTGGCCACTGAGATCAGCTTGGCCAGTCATTAGTTTATCTCCGGCAAAAGTGTGAACATTAAGCCTCCCAGGCGCCATCAAATCATTGAGAGTGGTTCACTGAGATCTGTCAATCTCTTTGCAGCTCAACTTACTGTGCTTCTACTGTACTTCAAGCAAAATCAAAGAATGAACTTGTGATGTCATTTCGAACACAATCAGGCCAAAATAAAGTCATTTCAGGAGTTTGAGACAGCAAACCAAAGCGAACTTTACGGAAACGTTTGCTCTGGCTGGTAAACTACCATTGGTCCGTAATAGGTGATTTTGACGTGGACATCTCTGGTTCATTTATTCTGATTAGTCCTTTGAGACCGGACGTCCCAGGGTAAAAACATGAACACACTGGAGAGCCACTATATAGTTGAAAATGTTGAACTTCTAAATGAAAGAGATACTCAGAGTGTTTCCTGTTTAATACTGTAAAGCTGCTTGCTTTTAAACAATCTATTGTAAAAAGTGGTGTGTAAATAAACTTGACTTGACTTTACTAGAGTGGCGAATTGCAGAGCTCATGCAAACATCCACTTTGTTATAATCAGATGCTTTTTTAAGTCCCCCTGAAATCAATAATTTCCCCCCTTAAAGGGTTAGTTCACCCAAAAATGAAAATTAAGTCATTAATTACTCACCCCCATGCTGTTTCAACCCCGTAAGACCTTCGTTCATCTTCGGAACACAAATAAAGATATTTTTGATTTAATCTGAGAGCTGGATCACTCTTCCATTGGCTTCCTAAGGGACTGGCTCTTGACGGCCCATAAAGTCATTAAAGAAAAGGTTTAAATGTTCCATGTGCCTACAGCGGCTCAATTATAAGTTTATCAAGCGACGAGACTACTTTTTGTGCGAAAAAAACATAAATAACGGCTTTATTCGACTATTCCATTACTTCCTTATTGGCGCAAGCGAGAACTGAGACGAGGACGTTCTCATTCGACCACTTCTTGTTACCGGCTGCTCACCGCTTAGGAGTTTTACCGCCCCCTACCGTATAAGATGATAATAAGGCACACTGTCGTTTTTTGAGAAGATTAAAGGCTTTTAAGTGCACCTTGTAGTGCGGAAAATACGCTAATTGAAAAGCGTATGTACAGCGCGCATCTTCCTCTGCTTGTAAACAGAAAGTTTTGCACTTCCAGTTATATCAGCACATCATCTTATACGGTAGGGGGCGGTAAAACTCCTAAGCGGTGAGCAGCCGGTAACAAGTCGAAGGAGATCGTCCTCGTCTCAGTTATCGCGCATGCGCCAATAAGCAAGTAATGGAATAGTCATATAAAGCCGTTATTTATGGTTTTTTCGCACAAAAAGTATTCTCGTCGCTTGATAAACTTATAATTGAGCCGCTGTAGTCACATGGAACATTTAAACATTTTCTTTAATGACTTTATGGGCCGTCAAGAGCCAGTCCCTTAGGAAGCCAATGGAGGAGTGATCCAGCTCTCAGATTAAATCAAAAATATCTTTATTTGTGTTGCGAAGATGAACGAAGGTCTTACGGGGTTGGAACAGCATGGGGGTGAGTAATTAATTACTTAATTTTAATTTTTGGGTGAACTAACCCTTTAAAACTCATCTTTGATTACCAAAATGACATTCTCCTTGAAAAAAAAATATTCAAAATAGCTTGAATGCAACTCTAAACCCTTACCTCGTTTAGTATACGTGGTTCTATGTATATGCAAGATGATCACACAGTGACCTGATTGGTTACGAGGTAGTTTGTGACGTCAGAAACATAAGTGATTTCAAACCATATGATTTGAGACTGTCTTTGGTTCACTGCAGTTTTCACATTTCTCCTATAGAACCTTTTGCACAGGGTTCTTAGGATTGAGTCTGGCATCCTAGGGTTCTATATAGAACCTTTTTCCTTTTTTCTAAGATTAAAATATTTTATGCAATATATTATTTATTGAAATAATAAAAAAAGTGTGCTTAAATCGGTTAATAATTAAAAAAAAAAAAAATGAACCCCTGGGACTAAGTGTCCATTACTAATGAAAGCCTTAAACACTATGTATTTATTCAGACAGGCAGCAAAAAAATCTGATTTATTTTTATTTTATTTTTTTTTGCATATCCAAATCAAATCACAAAATAAAACCGCATGAAATTTGAATACAATTTCCAGTTTTTGAATGTGACAGTGACATTACACACAGTAGCCTAGCTGTGTCCTGAATTCACTTATTTACAGCTCTTATTTACGAGTCAGCTTTCAGACACATGAGACATGAATGCACACGCAACTCCACCTTACAAGTTTAACAACACAGAAAGATGTCAAGATTGACATGAGCGTTTTGTGCTTTTAGCTGTGGCATGAAAAAGTCTCTTGGAGTCACACATCATTATCATAGCAACCAATAGATTCATTGTACTGTATATTGCCCACGCTGTCAGAACAAACAGATTTCATTCAAAGATCTAGGAGTTTTGTGCATTTTGTGAAATTAATGATATTCTAAAGTCTATTGCATTCGGAGCTCATATCAAAGATGGCCCGACAAAAGTGGGCATATTGGCTGAGCACTCATGAGCACCCTTCTGAAAGCTAAAATGCCAAATGGGACACAAAGTCTTGTGGACAACAGACACGTGTATTCGGTGGCCATTGTGAGCCCACAAGACCATAAGTGCACATCAAGTGTGTCATTTGGGACAGGGCCTTACTCCCGCTTGTAAAAAGCATCCTTGTGTGCAGGATGCACTACATGCACAACTTGCAATCACATAAAAAATAAGACTGTTGTTCAGCTTCAGATATTCACAGGTGTCAGCCTAATAACATAACTAATCCATTACACTCAGAGTAAAACGCATAATGGAAAAAGAAGCACTTAAAAGAATTCACTCGAGACCAGGACCGACCTCTTCCACCAAACCACCTATAAACATGCAAGAGCTAAACTCAGCAAGCAACATGTCTCTTTCTTCCGTACGTTGACCTGTTCTATATTATATCCAGATGCATGAGTTTAGATTTAAATCTTGGCTTTGGAAGATTGACTAATAAATTGTAAAATCACAACATTTCCTGTTGGCCTACTCTGCACCTTGTGCTGTCAGGTGCAAGTGGCGAAGCTCTTTTAGAAAACAGATCTCCTTGATTTCTGGGTTTTCTGTTTGCAAAACCGATCAATTCAGAACGAAGCAAGTCAGTATTTTGCAGCAAAGCTTTTGAGACATCAGCGTGTTCCAGTGCCTGTCGTATTATATAATCCATCCACAGACTGCAGTTCACACATGCACACAAATGAAAAGAGCGTTTGGCACATGCCGCCAGCAGCTCTATTCCTGATGACTAACTCCGCTGGTATGTTGCTGATGAACTCACATTATTTACTTACTGTAACTGGGCTCTTGGAGAAATACCGTCTTCTGTCATGGTGAATTAACTTCATATTATATCTGATACACAATCTTATTGTGACACAAATGAAATTAGAGAAATTATTTAAAAAAAAACAAACATGAAGCCTGAACCATGATTGTTTTTCCATCCACCCCCTTCTGATTGGAAACAGACTTGTACAACAGAAAACCAAAGTAAAAAGTTCCGTTAAAGTGTTTGTGTACATGTGGCTCATTAGTTAGATCGTTCAGTTCTCCTTATTTTTAACACAAGTGCCATTTATAACCTTTGAATGTGCACGGCTTGCAATTATTTCAGCTGTACAAAAACATTTAGTTAATCTGCTTTTTACTGCAAACTATTTGTTGTATTATTTTTCTTTATTCATTCATAAATGTAAACCGCTAGTTTCTAGATCAAACTGTTTAGTGGACTTTTAAAATTATTTAACCACTGTGGCTAATAAATCAGAAGTCTCACACATTCACAGGAAATACAGAAAAAAAAATAAATAAAATGTAAACATGGTTGGCAAAAGGTTACTGTAAAAAATATGGTAGCAACATTTTAAGTTTTTACAAAAAAAAATACATATACTGTAAACCTAAAATGTACAGTAAATCTTACATTAAACTGAAATTTACAGTAAAAAAAACCCTGTTTTTTTATTTACAGTAAATGGTAAGGGGACTTAACTGTTACCAATATAGGTTGTTGCCCATGTTTATAGTCTTATATTGTTTATTTCTTTTTTTTTTTACAGTGGATAATTTTTTTCTACTTCAGATTCTAATTTGTCACTTCAAGAGAGAATCAATAACGTTTTATAAATATTCATAGTGTATCATTTCTACAGTGTAGAATACTTTATTGTAGATTTAGGGGATGGATGAGTTCCAAATTTGGGGAAATGTATTCATTTTTTACATTTATGCATTTGGAAATTTTAACCAAAGCAACTTTATATTGCATTCATAGTATACATTTGATCAGTTCAAGCATTCTTTGAGAATCGTTACAAGCATATTCTCCCCTTTTTGAGAACAGACACTTTGAGCAGAACTCTCAAAGCGACAATCTAATGTCACTTTTTCTTCTCAATTATATTTACTATGTTGGCTTAACAAACATATGCTAGCAACATTTTAAAACACGTAAGAAACATTTTACCAACATGCCAAATTACACTAATGATGTGATAAAACATTAGCAAGATGTTAAAACAACATGGTGGCAATTTGTTATGAGCATTGTGCTCACTGTAAAAAAAAAATATTGTTGGTTTAACTTAAAAAAAAGTAAGTGTTCTGGTTGCCTTAAAATTTTAAGTTGATTGAACTGGAAAAAGTGAGTTAATACAATGAAGGAGAATGATTTAATCATCAGAAACGCAAAATTATATGTTATCTGAACTAAATAAATTATTTAAGTTGATTTGACAGAAGAAAAAAAAATTTGTGATTACTACACTGTAAAAAAATATTGTTGGTTTAACTTAAAAAAGTAAGTAACCTGGGTTGCCTTAAAATTTTAAGTTGATTGAACTGGAAAAAGTGAGTTAATACAATGAAGGAGATTAATTTAATCATCAGAAACTCAAAATAATAAGTTATCTCAACTAAATAAATTATTATAAAGTTGATTTGACAAAAGAAAATATGTTGTGATAAAAAATCTCGAAAATATTTTTTAACAGTGAGCAACATGTTAAATCAATCTGCTAAAACATGTTAATAAAAATTCAAAATGCTAAAAACATGCTAAAACATGCCATAAATATGATAAAACTAACAAGGCTCTAACATATCATATAAACATGCTAGTGGTGTGTTAACATGATAAACATACAAGCAGAATGTTAGGAACGTGTTAAAATGCAAGCAATGCTTAGCAACATGTTAGTCATGTCTAGCAAGACATGGTAAAACATGCTTTTACCTAGAAACAACAACATTTTTGTACATAATAGATATGGTTTAAAAAGGACTAAACTGGTTTGATTTGGTTTCTTGGGGTCTACCTCAAGCACCTTTAGGCCAGTCTTGATCAAACCAGTATCAAAGGGTTTTCAATAAATTATATAAATTCAATAAATATCATTTAATATTTTTTAATGTAATTTTTGTATTAAGTTTTCTACATAAAAAAAATCAAAATGCAGAAAATAATTATAGGTATTTATGTATGTTTGTCTATCTATCTATCTATCTATCTATCTATCTATCTATCTATCTATCTATCTATCTATATATATATATATATATATATATATATATATATATATATTTCAGCTCTGTCACACAGGCACTGTAACATGTATATTCCTGTGTTGGTTTAGTTCTGTTTCTGTTCTATGCTTATGTCTGTTAGTCCAAATCCAATCTTGTGCATATCCAATTGAAATCAGATCAGATTTAGCAAGTGTGAACGGCAAAAAACATTGCATGAAATGCTATATTGGCTACGTTTACACTGTCAGTCCAAATCTGATTATTTGTATATCTGATCGGAAATCTGACCTAAAATGATTGACTTTCCACATCGTGTATCGCAAGTGTGTCCATGCCGCGCTTTCGTTTTCCAGAATATCTACATTGGTTTCAATGGCAATGCCTTTCCATTGGTGGGCAAACGCCAAAAACAACAACAGAAACCGCAACGTGGAGGGGTTTGTAATACAGATGTTGTCTTATTTCCAACATGACGATGTGTATCCGCCGCCACGCTAGTCAATTGCATCTTCTGAGGCAGCGTCAGAAACACAGGAGACCGCTATGAGCGAAACATGTCTGATGTCTCCATGACTGATTTCAAATCACGTATTGCAACTGCCATTGAGATGAATGAGAATGCTAACGAATGGTTTTCCCTGCAGGTATTATAGACATCCTTGACCCTGGCCATGTAAAAATGTTCACATGAATTCAATACAGCCTCCACTTTCATTTATAGTTGACAGGTGTGAAATGCATCAACTCTTTTTAGACTCTTCAAACTCAAAGCTGAATGGCGGTCACAAATGCGACCGGTGAGATTAAACGGGTTAACTACGGCCGCATTTCAAAGGCATAGCACACATAAAAAATTGAACATGCATATCATTATCATTGCACTGCAGGAAGTCAGTAGGGCTTGTTCTATGATAGCGAAGTAGAAAAAGATAGGCCTGACTCAGCACGACATGTGCCTCTGGAACGCGAGAACCCCCTTTTAACAATCCATCCGAGGTCTCCGTGCTGAGCACAGACCCTTTCAGGGGAAAAAGAGAGCGGCAGAAGGTGGACAAGATACTTCAGACACTTCTGTGGAAGCACAAGACAGCAGGTTGGCATCCAGACTGGCATTGCGAGCACATGGGAAAGCACTCAAAGGCTGCACCTTCAGAGAGAGTTGGCACACAGTCGTGTTTAGCACACAAAAGGCTAGATCAAAGTCCTCCACGGCACCCCTTCCAGACTTTCATCTGCTTTCCCACACCTGACATCAGGCAACCGCAGGGGGCAATTCTTGCTCAGAGGTGCCCTCTCCGTTTCTTCTTCTGTTTCACTCCTTTTCCTCATTCTCTGTGACTCGAGCATGGCCACAGCTATGCTAATCACAGATTAACCTCATTTCTCAAGGCTTTCCTGCAAATAAACACCAGGGACTTACAAAAGATAGGTATCTGGAGTCGATGTACCTCAGAGTTTCTAGTCATATTTAAACTCTTCAACTCTTAAATCCTTGAAATCTCTTTTCTCGGAAATCAATTCATCAACATTTTTGGTGGGATTGTGGTCCTTCCCATTATTGTACAGGAATATAATCACGTACATCAGTCATTCTCAAGCTGTTTGTTATGCTTTATTAGATAACAGGGATGTAACATGCTCAACCCTGTTATATTCAAAATATTGTAAGGTTGGATGAAGCGTGAAAATGTCTGCCGATATTACGTAAGTTTTGTTTGCTCTTAGTTTCATGGACTTCTGGCTTGTTATTTTCAATTCCATGTGTTTCTTTGTCTTTGTCTTACACTCATCCAATCATAACACCTGTTCATTTTCATCTCATTACTTTGTATTTAAAGGAGTGGTTCACTTTTGCTGATAATTTACTCACCCCCATGTCATCCAAGATATCCATGTCTTTCTTTCTTCAGTCGAAAAGAAATTAAGGTTTTTGATGAAAACATTCCTGGATTTTCTCCATAACGGACTTCAATGGGAACCAAACGGTTCAAGGTCCAAATGAGTGTTTCAGTGCAGCTTCAATGGGCTTTGAACGACACCAGGCGATGAATAAGGGACTTATCTAGCGAAACGAGCGGTCATTTCAAAAATAAATAAATAAAGTTCAAGTTTTATAAGCACAAATGCTCGCATTGCTCTGTTCTGTCATGCGCGTTCATGACTCTCCTGTTCGAACTCATTCATCAAAATGTACAAATCTTTTTTTTTGAGTCATGACTTGAAGGGTCCTTGATAAGACCCTTATTCATCGTCTGGTGTCGTTTAAAGCACTTTGAAGCTACACTGAAATTCTCATTTGGACCTTGAACCGTTTGGTTCCCATTGAAGTCCATTATATGGAGAAAAATCCTGAAATGTTTTCATCAAAAACCTTAATTTCTTTTCGACTGAAAACTAATGCTTAAATTTGCTCTGTTTCACCCTTCGGTTGTTGTTCGTGTTTGTGGGAAGATATCCCATTACTTTTCCGTCATCTTCGTAGATTACCTGAGTTTGTTGTCAACTCTCCTTTATCTTCATCATTATAGTGTAAACTACAAAAAATGTGAAATTGTGAAAAAAAAAGGCAATGTCATGCACACGATATTACGTGTTCGTAGTGTTTCTTCCCAAAGTGGCATTGCCAACTACTGGCCTGACATGAATGCGGTAATACAGTGCGTTTTATTGTTTTCGTGGATCCGTGTGTACGAGGATCATTTTGACAGCGTTGTCGTCATTATTGTGTAAATGTATCCTTAAGAAGAACTTAGTGACTCTTTAAGTATACCTAAGTGGTCTTTTATTTAACTAATCTTAAATTATCTGCAAGTGCACTTTCAATAAAATTAAGCACTTTCAATTCAATTTTACAAGGGTGTGTTTGAACTATGTGGTCAATATTATGAAAGCAATATTTTACAGGAGAAATTTTAACAAAAGATTCATGGACAATACAAAAATTTAAAAGCGTACCGAGAGAAATGATATTTTGTTTTCAATAAAAGCAATATTGCATAAGCAATGAAAATGTAACAGTGATGCATGGATACCAGCAAACTGAAATAAATTCTTACAAAACTCTTATGTTTTTAATTATTCTCTAAACAGAGTTAATTATATTAAATAATGTGAATAAATTGAGTATATTGTTATCCACAGTTATTAAATCCTTTTCCATAAGAAGAAATCAGTAAGAATATTTACTCAATATTTCTGCTTCAACACAGAGCAGCCAGAATACAATTATCTAAGTTTTCTTTATTGATCTTCATAACATTATATACAGAAACCCACAGCCTGATTCTATATTAATAGCATAAAACTCTTTTTACACAGGATGGGAATGGATGTACAGTCTTTGGTGCAAAGTATCTCAGCGGTCACCTTAAATTGCAAAAGTGCAGTGAAATGCATTTTGGGAAACGGTAACAAGCCCCCAGGGCCTGTCAAAAAATGAAAGCAGAAGAAAGGAAAGACAGCAGAAGGAACAAATCTCTCTTTCTGTGGCACAGTGTTGAATGTATGATTCGTATTGTTTCAATCAATCCCAATTTAATAGACAGCAACCCAGAGAGAACCTTTGGGGAGTCATGAAGTCTGACAGATGAAAACTTACTGCTATCATCAAAGACTGCGCCAGCACCCAGAGCTTTCATTCAGACGTGAGGGATCAAAAAAAAAAAAAAAAGTGGTGATATACATATTCTTACGGCAACAGAGCCGAAAATGGTGGCTCGCACAGGTAAATGGCCTGAAATTACTCAAATCTGTGCTCACCGACATTGTAAAAATGCACGCTTGTAAAACCCAAGATGGATCTTCTATAAGAACATGTATGAGGAGGCATGTTGGTACAGGTTTAACAGCATTGTTTTCTATATTCTCTCTTATGAAACCTGAAAACAGCTGTTAAATGTGGTCTCAGGAACTTCTACTTTTCTTTTTGCTCAGATTATACATTATGAATGCAATGGTTGAGTGAACATATGGAGCAATAATTTGTGGTAGATATCACCGTGTCTAATGCTCAGCCGCAAAGTTACTGATTGCAACAATCCTCTAACACAAAATATTACAGTATAATATGTTTTCATGTTTTCTTTAATCGATTCGAAGAGAACACATTAATGTATTTGATTGATTCTTCAATTAGGCTGCTTTATGAAAATGAGACATCTAATTATTATGAGTAATAATTAGAGAAACGATCATTGCCTTGATTAACTTGGATTTTTGTATGTGTAATGGGACGACACCTAATAATAATATTAGTCCTGTCAAATCAATTAATCACACCTGACATACAAGTTTGTGTACATGCATACATACCTACACACATATGTGTGCAAATAATATATATATATATAAACACAAAGTTTAATGTTAGATGCAATTAATCGTGATTAATCCATATGACAGCACCAAATTATACAATCACAGGATTATTAGGAACACCTGTTCAATTTCTCATTAATGCAAATGTCTAATCAACCAATCACATGGCAGTTGCTTCAATGCATTTAGGGGTGTGGTCCTGGTCAAGACAATCTCCTGAACTCCAAACTGAATGTCAGAATGGGAAAGAAAGGGGATTTAAGCAATTTTGAGCGTGGCATGGTTGTTGGTGCCACAGTATTTCACAATCTGCTCAGTTACTGGGATTTTCACGCACAACCATTTCTAGGGTTTACAAAGAATGGTCTGAAAAGGGAAAAAAACATCCAGTATGCGGCAGTCCTGTGGGCGAAAATGCTTTGTTGATGCGAGAGGTCAGAGGAGAATGGACCGACTGATTCAAGCTGATAGAAGAGCAACTTTGACTGAAATAACCACTCGTTACAACCGAGGTATGCAGCAAAGCATTTGTGAAGCCACAACACACACAACCTTGAGGCGGATGGGCTACAACAGCAGAAGACCCCACCGGGTACCACTCATCTACACTACAAATAGGAAAAAGAGGCTACAATTAGCGAGAGCTCACCAAAATTGGACAGTTGAAGACTGGAAAAATGTTGCCTGGTCTGATGAGTCTGGATTTCTGTTGAGACATTCAGATGGTAGAGTCAGAATTTGGCGTAAACAGAATGAGAACATGGATCCATCATGCCTTGTTACCACTGTGCAGGCTGGTGGTGGTGTAATGGTGTGGGGGATGTTTTCTTGGCACACTTTAGGCCCCTTAGTGCCAATTGGGCATCGTTTAAATGCCACGGCCTACCTGAGCATTGTTTCTGACCATGTCCATCCCTTTATGGCCACCATGTCCCCATCCTCTGATGGCTACTTCCAGCAGGATAATGCACCATGTCACAAAGCTCGAATCATTTCAAATTGGTTTCTTGAACATGACAATGAGTTCACTGCACTAAAATGGCCCCTCAACCCAGTAGAGCATCTTTGGGATGTGGTGGAACGGGAGCTTCGTTCCCTGGATGTGCATCCCACGAATCTCCATCAACTGCAAGATGCTATCCTATCAACATGGGTCAACATTTCTAAAGAATGCTTTCAGCACCTTGTTGAATCATTGGCATTTTTTAAATGAGACATTTTACGTTCAAGAAAAATGCAGAAAACACTTTTTACATTTCAAAAGAAAAAGAAAAACATAATGAATGAAATTTAAGAATTGTAATATTTCAACATGAAAAAAATGTGCCCATAGTAATTTAAAGGACGCAATAAAGTGCAAAGATATAATAATCTATCCTTTGAAACTAGAACCATTGTTATTGTTTTCATCCTAGGGAGCTGAAAACTTCTGCTAACTGAGGAATCACCCACATATATTTTCCTGGAATAGTGTATGCACTGTCGGTGCTTGAATTCATTCTCATAAGCCCAGAGATGAAATGATTTGTATCTTCTCAGTAGCGCAAAGCATAAATCAACATAAAGCGCCCGTGTGAAGAATTCAAAGAGGAATACGATAACCTACATCATTAAGCTCAACACACTTAGAGCTAGTACAAAACTTCCGTGATAAAAGTGTCTCTGTTTTTTGTTGTTTTGGTGTTTTAAGTGCAAAGAATGAGGCGAGAGACTTTTACGCGAGTCTAATTAGCTTCACTTCTTCCAAACACAGCTCACTCTCACCACTGAACCCAGGCCAATAAATGAAGTCACATATCTTAAAAACAGGAAATGCATGTTGTGGTGGTAGAACCATTTAGATCTCTCTTGGATCAATATAGCTTTAAAAACAAATGGACAAGTCGGATGCTCAAATGGCCTTTTTTCCAATTATACAGCCTGGGTGGATTTTTACCCCACACTCACCAACCGTAACTTTTGAATAGTAACAAAATGCTGAACCTCTTTGTCCATTGCACACAACGACTTTTAGCTCAGTTAAAAATGAATGATACCAATTATAAATCCACCCATATTTTACCATGGGAACATCGAAGGAGTTTGGATTGCGTAAAATGCAAATTATCATGTGTGGTACGCTGCAGGATTTCACAATTTCAGCAAGATTTACAGGAATTGTGCGTTAAAAAGCGTTTCACTGGAAATCCCGAGCTTAAAGTTTCGAGATATTGAAGATGCAGGCAGTTCTTCACATATAGCAAAGAAGTACAGTATGCCGTGAGTCTGTTCAATCACAGATAAGCCGCTGCATCCAAACAAGGTCTGATCCAGAGAGAGCGAGTAACTCTAAACATCTCTTATGCTGAACAGATGTGGGGTTACACATGTGCTACACCGTAGCCTGCAGTCAAATGCGTGCACGCTCCACCAAAAGCAAAACAAACGTTTAGGTTGCATTTTTAGCATTGCTGGGATTTTTGCGGCTGACGTGACACGTTAAGGCCAACCAGAATGCGACGTGAGGAGGGATCGTAGTAAACAAAACAAGTTAGAGGCCTCTGGTTTTACAAGAATGTGAAGTGCAGATAGGCGAGAGAACTCTGTGGATAAGAAACGTGCTGTTCGCGAACAGAAGACGCAGCTGGTCCGTGTCAGACATGAGAAAGAGGATTCAAACGATCGTATCAGACCTCGATCCAACCCCTATCCTTGACTTGAACCAGCACTTGTGGTTTTTACGTAACATCTCAAAACTGGCTGAGGGCTTCTTGACAACCTCAGAACACAAACGCACAGCTCCCGTGGAGGGTTTCGAAGTGCAGTATCAAGGTAAAACAAACAGTTGCGAGGGTCTGACGTATTTCACATTTGCCGTATCTCTAAAGTTTCGGCCTTCTTCGATAGAGAGCGTGGCCCTGATTTGACCCTTTGACCTCGCTATCACAGCACCTCGTTTCAAATTAAAGTGCACCATGTGAGCTCTAACAGTCGTCAACACTTAACCCCTGACTGCAAAGGTGAGCGCTAAAAGCCCTGCTGCGTCCACCGACGTCACTTTCCGTAATAAAACGGCTCAAATGCTCTAAACCGCAGCTCAGTCCAAGATGCAGCAAATGACACATCGACTGTCTGTGATATTGAACCAGCTAAATGAAAGATCTGTTTGTGTGAAAAGTAAATAATGAGCCTGAAAACCATCTCTCAATTGCGCCCTCATGCCACGGCTTGTTTTGAGTTTTCGCAATGAATGTCTGTCCATTAGCTGGCAAATGACACATATTGAGTAAATAGCTGTCTTACATAATGCCTGCAAACAGGGTATAGATAATGATCACAGGCTTAACTGATTTATTGGGCTGTCCGACACGTTGCCTGTTAAGATATTTACATGGTAAACAAATAAGCGATGGCACTTGGAAGTGCTCCTGGTTGTTGTGCTGCCTTGACAGCGGTTGGGATTGAAAATTGAGATCTTTGTCAATATGATTCGTTACCTTGGAGGTGTTTAAGGTTTCATGAATTTGTTTATTTTGCTGCCTTCTTTTCTTGTGCAATTATATAATGCAGTGCCCTTGGGTTTGGATTGTGCAAAAACATAAATCCAAACATTAGGCAAACCGTTACTTTTCAAACATCTATTCTGTGTCTTTTGGCAAAACGTTTTAATAAAAAATCTGCAGCCTAAAGAACACTAACATTTTTTTAACTCAAACTAACAACGTTTGAGTTAACAAATATAAAATGACTTCTTACACTGTACAAATAAATATGCTTTATCTAATCAATAAAATTGTGGCAACAGATTACAAACAATATTATTAATTAAATTGAAAAAAAAAATCTGAATTGAGTAATACTTAATCAAATTATTCCTTAAAAGTTAACCGCTTAAAATGAGTAAAGTTTACACCAAAAAAATTAAACAAACATATCTGAATAACAGACAGACGTCAAAGATTAATTAGGAACTCTTTATTTTAAATTGCCAACATTGAAGACACGTGATGTTAACAAGCAGAATCACTGAAGGAGAAAACCGTCATGTTAAAACAAACACTGATCACCATAATGGTGACTTAAATGTACTTTTTTGTTGTTGTTGTTGTTGTTTTTTACTCATTTTAAATGGTTAACTTTTAATGAATTAATTTGATGAATTATTACTCAATTCTGTTAAATTGAATTAACAATATTGCTTGTAATCTGTTGCCACATTTTTTTTTGCGCATTCATTTTTACAGTGTAGTTTTCTTTTTGTAAATAAAATATTTATCAATCCTTATTAAAGTTACAAAAGTTATTCAGTCAAGATCAGTGAGTGATTTTCTTTTTCCTTTTTTTGATTATCAGTTATGACAAAGAGCAGCAGAAATATTAGGCCGCTGTCACTTTAAGAACCCATGCAAAATCCTGTTACACATGCATTTTCTTTCTCAACTGTTAAATGAAGACAAAACCGACTGTGCTTATGAGGATATTGACATAATCATGTGTGTTTTTGTGCGTTCAAGCGCCAGAAGATGCGTACGAGAACACAATTCAGCATCGTGCACTATATGAGTGTGGATGTGTGCGGAGTGAGTGCCGAATAGAGTTCTCTTTCACGTCTTCTTGCACTTGAAAATGGTTCGAAATCACATTAAATTGTGCACACAGAATTTTTTTTATTTTATTACAAGAATCCGATTCCTCACCTTAAGTATTTCCCAAGCCTAATTGCATCTGATGAAAAAAAAAAAATACAATTATAAAATCAATAAATAGTCAAATCACAGAAAACTGCTACATCTGCCAATTTGAATATCAGTGTCAGATAAGATACATGTCAAGATGTCTCTGCTCACTTATATGGGTTTATTATTAACAACTTATAAACTCATGTTAAGTTTATTTAAAAAGGGTTTTGATGTTTTATTGATGTATATGTTTAATCTTATATTAAACATATACATCTTACAGCTGATGACCTTTTGTAACCCCCGCGTCTAGAAAACACACACTCCCAGCTCTGTAATTAACACGGAGATGTCAGTCCCGTTGGGCAAATTGTAACTAAAACATCATTTTGAAAACAAGAGGGCTTACGGTTCAATGGGAACCTTCCCATTGGACAATAGGTTTTTCTCTTAGTGGAAAAATGTTCTTAATACCAAGAAAAAAATGGTTCTTTAACCCAACATGGTTCTTTAATGGCACTTCTCTGAAAACACCCTTTGGTTCTTTTATTTTTCAGGAGTGTATTTTATATTAGATTCATTTTTTCCATGATGCATGTAGTCTTAAATAAAAATATGAGCATGATAGATTATGTTTGACTTCTGAAGAATAAATCCCTCAAATAGTACGTTCAAAGCAAACCAGTTCTTCCAAGACTGGACTCAACCAGGGTTGTGTGACCTGAGGGGCTTAGGAGGTCCTTGTGTTTCTCAATGGTTAAGACATGTTGTATCTGAAGAAGGCCGTCACGTTAAGACCCCTAATCAAATCACTTGCTCCGAAGCCTCAGGGATGGGAGTTTACAAATGCTAGATGGCTCCATTATGTGCAGTCACGCAGGTCAAGACTGGTCGCATTGACTCCGCTCAAGAGCTTTCCTCTGTTAAAGTACTGGAAGAGCCTCTGTACGATTTTAATGTTGTCAGTCTTGGATTTGCATTTTCTAATGAGCTATAAATGCTAATCAGCTGGCTACATCTGTGGGCTTTTTTTGGCATTCTCTGTGCTGATTGTGGAATGGATTTTTGGACGTGAAACGCATAATTAATATTACTCAATATGTTAAGTCAAAATGAAGTTTTGTGGCTTTTAGTCTATGTCTATGCGGCCATCTTTAGGCTAGTGTGATTTGAGAAGGCACTTTGATTTATATAAAATAAGATTACAACACTGTTCCACACAGCTTGGAAGACATGAATAAGAAAAAAATGGAAGAAAGGAAAGCACTGATGTCACTTTTATTTAGTGCGTTGGGACTGTGTTTTGCATTGGAGGTCAGCTTTATCATTTGTCTTGAGTGAGTCTGGAGCACTAGTAAGTGAGTACCTTGAAGCATTACTCTCACTGCTGCAGATCTGATCAAATCAAAACATTGCAGAAACTGATTTCTTATCTCTTAAGATGCAGCATTTCCCTTTTTCCACAGAGCAGAGGGAGAAAGAGCATTACGAATCATTCGATTACTTTTGCCTCAAATGGATAGCGAACAGCACAGCCTTTACCCCAGGAGCCCTGCATTTCACATAAAAGTCAAATTATACCCTGCAGCTTCTGTATTTTAAAATAATTAACTGAGTTAAGTGCTGCTATTGTCATGGAACGGGACTAAATGGAATATTCAAATAATATATTTAAATATTATTATGAGACTCAAAACAATGCAATTTTCCTTTCTACGTGCAGTTCTCAAGCGTTGTCATTTTGTGTGAATGTGCTAATGCCTAATGTCACAGTGATGTGTGTTGAGTCAATGACAAATAAGTGGCCCATTTTACAAAATTACTTCAAAGTCAGAATTGGAAACGTCTTGGAAAAAAAAAAGAGTCTTTTCCCACAAATTTTGTATGTATGCAAATTGTATAATATCCAAGGTACACATTTCTAGTAATTGTGCAGTTAATTATCATATTGTATTTTCAGAGAGTTTGGGAATATTTTTCCTCTCCCCAAATTTGTCACTACCGAAACACTTTTAACATTTTTATTTTTTTTAAAGTTTTTTTAAGTTAAATTTTTAAGAATTTTATAACTGACATACTAAAACACTACTAAAACCCCATTTATTTGCATAACTTGCATAAAATTGTATTTTTTTTTCCTCATATAAATGATTAATTGTTGCCTTTTGTCACTATGACATGTTTCGGTGATGACTGTTTCGGTAGTGACAATTTCAATTTTAGATACTTTTGAGCCTAACTCAAAGATGCTAATCAGCACATTAACTAGAAAAGTTCTGTTGTAAACACACACACACAAGTAATAATTATCGAACAACACTCAAAAAACCATGATGTCACAACCAAAACTTCACCACATGCTTCGGTAGTGACTGTATCAGTAGTGATAATTATAGATACTTTTGAGCCTAACTCAAAGATGCTAATCAGCACACTAACTAGCAAAGTTCGGTTGTAAACACACACACAAATAATAATTATCGAATAACACTCCAAAAAAAAAACAAACATGATGTCACAACCGAAACTTCACCACATGCTTCGGTAGTGACTGTATCAGTAGTGATAATTATAGATACCTTTGGGCCTAACTCAAAGATGCTAATCAGCACACTAACTACCAAAGTTCTGTTGTAAACACACACACATATAATAATTATCGAATAACACTCAAAAAAACAAACAAAAAAAAAAACATGATGTCAGAACCGAAACTTCACCACATGCTTTGGTAGTGACTGTATCAGTAGTGACAATTTTAGATACTTTTACGCTTAGTTCAAAGATGATAACCAGCAGACATAAAAAATAAAAAAAAAACGTTTCTAGAAAAAAAGTTTGCTTAATTGTAGAAAGGATTTGTTTGTAACATTCCTTCAAGTTACACACAGATTTTTTAGATTTTTGAACACATTTCCCTCATATTGATGCTACCTACCTATAATGAAAGAGAGGGACAAATGAATATTTCCTGATATAAAATGTAGGGTGTGTTAAAATAAGTCTCAGCCAATGGATTAAAACACACTGTTTCAGTAGTTTCATGATTAAAAAATAAAAACTTTTTTTTTTTTTACTTTTAAAATAAATGAAACAATGAAAAAAAAATCAATATCATTTTCACAAGTTGAAATTTAGGGGTTAGGGTTCAGGATAGCCTTAATTCTAAAACTGCCTTAATTCTAAATGGCATTGATTCAACAAGGTGCTGTAAGCATTCTTTAGAAATGTTGGCCCATATTGATAGGATCGCATCTTGCAGTGGATGGAGATTTGTGGGATGTACATCCAGGGCACGAAGGTCCCGTTCCACCACATCCCAAAGATGCTCTATTGAGTTGAGATCTGGTGACTGTGGGGGCCATTTTAGTACAGTGAACCCATTGTCATGTTCAAGAAACCAAAATGATTCCAGCTTTGTGACATGGTGCATTATCCTTCTGGAAGTAGCCATCAGAGGATGGGTACATGGTGGCCATAAAGGGATGGACATGGTCAGAAACAATGCTCAGGTAGGCCGTGGCATTTAAACGATGGCCAATGTGCACTAAGGGGCCTAAAGTGTGCCAAGAAAACATCCCCCACACCATTACACCACCACCAGCCTGCACAGTGCTAACAAGGCATAATGGATCCATGTTCTCATTCTGTTCACACCAAACTCTGACTCTACCATCTGAATGACTCAACAGAAATCGAGACTCATCAGACCAGGCAACATTTTTCCAGTCTTCAACTGTCCAATTTTGGTGAGCTCTTGCAAATCGTAGCCTCTTTTTCGTATTTGTAGTGGAGATGAGTGGTACCCGGTGGGGTCTTCTGCTGTCTTAGCCCATCCGCCTCAAGGTTGTGCGTGTTGGCTTCACAAATGAAACCAACAACCCGCATGCCACGCTCAAAATTGCTTAAATCACCTTGCTTTCATTCTGACATTCAGTCTGGAGTTCAGGAGATTGTCTTGACCAGGACCAATGAGAAATCGAATAGATGTTCCTAATAATCCTTTAGGTGAGTGTATATTAAGTTTACTGATATTTTAAATATTATTGTGGGGTTCAATATGATAGAGGGATCTTTGTAAACGTCTAAAATTTGAATACTTAAATGCTTTTTAAATGTGTTTTTTGGTTGTGGAACAACAGTTTTTACCAATTATGAAGAATGGCCCTTCGTTTCAAATATTCGAATAACTTGAATAACTGAAATAGTAATATATTCCTAAACCTTTATCATTATTTTTCTAATGGTTTTTTAACATGTTTTTAGCAAATATCATGAATATTTAAGTGATGACTATTATAACTTTTTCTAGGGGTTATCCCATTTTACATTTGACCAAAACAGAGCACTTCTTCTCTCTCTCTCTCTCTCTCTTTGGAAATAATAATTCAAGATTGTAATCAAAGAATTTCAAAGACATTTTTGATTACCGAGTCCCACAAAAATAATCAAAATGAATCTTAATGGAGAAATTGAAAGCATGCTTATTATTGACATAGTTCATGCAAATGTATATTTTTCAATAACTTCATAGCAAAGGTCACTGACCCATATGCCAAATGTGATGACCTTGATTTTCCACTAAGCTATTCTTCAGTAAAGCTCAAGGCAAAGGCAGTTTAGCAGCTGTTGGTCAGTTCTTCGACAGCTGATCACAGGAAGACGTCTGGAACGCAGGCATTGGTGAGTAAGATACTCCCTTCCTCCCTGCTCCATATGGTTCTGCCCTGGAGGCACGACAGCAGCCATCTGTAAATTTCTGCACCCTAACATTGATTTAATGGCGGTTATGGGATCTTTAGAACAATGTCGCGATATCGGCGAGGTGTGGCTGGATGGGACTGGAAAAGACACTGGCTGAGTGGTCCTGTGGACATCCCTTTGTAATAACCTTTTGTTAATATCTCCTCAATGGCCCTCGCAATAATCACATTCTGAAGTGGCATGAAACGCTGGAGCGCGCCATCACCGGGCTTGTGGCCACAGAAGGATGTAATTAACTCATATTGAGTTTCATTATTGTGGAGAGCTCTCAGCTAGCATGCGGTTCAAGTGTATAATTGTCATATTAGATTCAATGCCTTTGAGAGATCAAATAGAGTTTCAATCAAGTTGTCGGAGGTGGCTTCAGGCGAACGCAGATGTGACTGACACAGATCGGCTTGTTTTTGTTGTTGCGTGTCTTGTTAACCGGGACGAATCTGTTACATCTGTTTGCTTTAATCTTGCCGTTGCTTCTTAGGTGCGAGTGATGAGTATGAAGACATCATCTTTTGAGAGTCTGATTTGGAAACGGCGCACTGTGTTTGTTACTCTTGGCTTTTGAAGTTGAGAACGCCCCAGCATATGTTCAACAATACACTGTTGGTGTACTTCCGCCTTAATGTCGCTCCGAATCTCGAATCTCTTTTGGTACCACGCTAAAAATGTCTTTATTTGAAGACGCTGAGGAAACTTGTGGAACAAGGCGAGAACAACTAGAACAGATGTAAACCAAAATAGCGAACAAAAGCCCGTACGTTTATGCTTGTGCTTACATTGCTTGAGGTGTTGTTCAAAGTGTCTTCGGGTTTTCTTGTTCTTATTCCCATGTGTGAGGCAACATAAACGGGCATTGATTTCTTCCCTGTCTGACAGATGGGGAAAAAAACACATTTGAGGGGGGTTGGGTAATAAGGAAAAGTTATCCTGTAGCAGAACATTGCGTGTTAATGCTAGCTTCCCCATTGCACCTCAGAGGAGCGTCGTGATATTAGTGATCTTCTCATTTCTTCAAGACCGAATAGCTGACAGGCATTATAGTCACATAATGTTCTACGGATACTCATGTATGCCAAGAAGGAGCTTCAAATGAACCATTAGAATTGTGTGTGAAGATGGGATCAAGGGAAGGAAAGTTATTTGGCATCGCTCAACCTTCTCATGAAGATTCAACGCGCAGTAAAATGTCTCGAATGATACCCGTTCCAGATGAATAGGTAAAAGCCTGTAATGTTCCTGGAGAACATCTAAATGTTCTGCTTTTACATTTCCTCTCAAGGAAGGAAGAATGCAGCGCAGCGGGGGAGCATTGGCACAGTGTTTAGAGATGATAGCAATGATTTCATCTCTCTACTTTAGTATATTACTCATCCCATTTGTCATATGGACATGAACGATACCTCAAATCGAGTGATGTGTTGAGATGTGTGCTTTTACTTGTCTAAGTGACTTACAATTGTTACCTAAGATAAAAAAAAAAAACTTTCCAAAAGATTCAATGGTTTGATTGAAAGTAGTCAAATTTGTAGACTAGAATATCATTGAAAATCACATACTGTCTTGCAGTACATTTGAATTTGAATGTGTTAACTCTGCAGCCTTTAAAAAAAAAAAAAAAAAAAAAATTGAATATGGGTTGTATGAAAGTACATCTGCATGTTGTTACTGTCATGTGACCTACCAATGTCAGTATATCAGTGCCATTCATGAATCCTCTTCTGAAGTGTCCACAAAATGCACACTTCAGCATCTCAGCAGAAGTAATAGGTCATCCGTGTAGGGGAGAGTGGGGCACAACGTAACACTTATTGACTTTGTTAACTTGTGTAAATCTACTTAGGGTTTAGAGAATTTATTTATGTCTAGTACAATTGTGTGGTTTTGTTTTATTAATACAGTGTATACTTTTTTATTGATTTACACTGAAAGAATGGAAGTGAAATGTGACAACATGCCCCATAGGTCAGGTACATTGTAACATGCGAGGGGCACATTGTAACATCACACACAACACCTTAAAATGCTATCTGATCCAATCAAAAAATATATATATATATAGAAGTCAAAAAAATAATTCCTTAATAAAAAAATAAAATAAAAAAATATTAACGTTTTCATATAAAATAATGCAATTTTTAACAATTAAAAATATACTAATTTTTGAGTTTGACAACAAACACACCGGAAAACACAGCTATACATCATTGTTCAAAACAAAATAATAATTAATCATTTCTGAACATTGACTCTCAGTCTTTTTTTACATGTTTCTCTTGTTTTCTCAATAGAAACTGCACATATGGGGTTTAAAACATGCTAGTGTCTTCTGCTAGTTAGTGAAGAATTAAAGAACGATATCAACTGTTAAACAACAGATAGGAGATTAAAATAATATCAGATTTATCTAATTTTAAATAAACACAAAATGTTCAGTGATATCTTACAAAGATTTCGAAATTTTGGCGCATTTTTTTCTCTATATAGTGTTGAAATGGCAACTAGTAAATACACCAAGTTTCATCATGCTAGCAAAGTATTTAAAACAAGTGTGTTACAACTAGCCCCACGTTACGTTGTGCCCCACAGTCCCCTACTTTTCGCCTATTGTTGTTCAAAGTATGCCAAAAGAGTAGTTTGTCCTATTGCATATCTGTTTTTTGCATATATATATATATATATATATATATATATATATATATATATATATATACTGTATATAGTAAGGAAATTCCTATCCCACGACCCTCGAGTCCTCGACCTTGTCCTGATCACCACAGTCAAAACAAGTATTCATTACTTCAATGAGCTCATTGTTTCTGCCTTAAATTGTTACATTGTTGAAATTGATATCTTTTCCACTAACTGTGATTTTGTATACTGTACATTTCTGAAATACATAATTATAACAGATCGCTCTAAATTGTAATGTGGACTCATGCATTTTCTGTAGAGCTGCTTTGAAATGATGTGTATTGTGAGAAGCACTATACAAATAAATGTGAATTGAATTGAATTAAGGAAGTATTCGATTTCAGACACAGTGGGAGTCTTTGGAGGGAACTCATTGGAATTAGACTGGTAAGAAACCACCTAACAACCACTCATAACACCCAAACAAAGTGTACCATCACGAACACCCTCGCAACCGCATAGCAAACCCTAGCATCATGGCAGTCGATTTTAAACAGACAAACGCCATTTTTTCTTCAGAAAAATGCCTTGCTTTGTTAGGTGGGTTTGTAGATTGGCCCTAAAGCTGTGTTTTTATCCTTTTCCTCCTCTGGTTTCATTCATTGCTGTTTCAATAGAAAGGGGTTGGGGGCATCTTGAGTTTTGTGGAGGATTGCAGAGCAAGCAAGAACTGGCCCACCTCCCAGCCGGAGGAGTACAATGCTTCACCCTGGTTAAGTTTGTACTTGGAGGTGGAATGAATGTATTGTATGACAGAGAGGCCCCAGGTTTAAATAGAGAGAGAGAGGGAGAGAGAGAGAGAGAGAGAGAGGTGTTGATGCACTAAGTCAACTAAGTCTTTTTTTTCCCATAATACTTTAAATTAGAGTGTTCATGTTACACATAGTAAATGTAAGAATGAATTACTACAGAAAAAAATATTTGACAATGTGAGCAATGTTGTTGTTTGAATTCAATTGCTCATGCTTGTTGCCTAAGACACAAATTCTAAGTGTAAAAAAACATTTTTACAAGTAACACCACACCATATATATATATATATACAAAATTATTGTCTCAAACTTGAATTTTGATTTTGAATTTTGATTTACAGTAATGCACTTCCACAACCATTCAAAAGTTTGAGGTTACACATATTTTTCTTTTAGTGTCACATGATCCTTCAGAAATCATTCTAATATTCAAATTTGGTGCTCAAAAAACATTCCTGTTGTGCTGCTTAATATTTTTGTGGAAATCATGATACATTTTTTTTTTTTGGCACTATGTGTACTTACTATAGGGTTTGGGTTAGGAAAATTATTTGGTTTAGGGTTAGTTGCATGTAATTAGATATAATTTGTAGTTATACTACAGTAACTACATGTAACGTGTAACAAGGACACTGTAAAATAAAGTGTTGCTTCGATGTATAGAGAGAGAGAGAGAGAGAGAGAGAGAGAGAGAGAGAGAGAGAGAGAGAGAGAGAGAGAGAGACGATACACATTTTTACTGAAGAATTTAAGTGCTTTAACAAAAATACGAACTTCACATTTGTGCTTTTTAACCCTCTGGCCGGCTCGCCTGCGTTTCCATTAAATCCTTAAGTGTATTATTGTAAATGCATTTCCTGTTAGTTGGACAGACTGAAGGATACTGGAAACAACCTGGAGTATTCCTTGAAGTACATGACTCTTTAATATTACTCAGTATTTGCTTAGGTAAGACGTAACTTGAGCTCTGTTAAATGAAGTGTTATCAACCCTTTCAAAAAGCAGAGGAAATGTGGATTGTTCTCTGTAAACACGGATGAGATGGGAAATGACGGGGTTTATCAGCTACATCTGGTTTTCTAACCCACTCCTCCTAAACCCCGTGGGCCGAATCCCAGCACGTCTATGAAGTGTTGCTCCCTCCCCCTTCCTTCTAACATCTGCAGGGACCTTAGAGAGGAGAAAGAGAAACTAATGCAATCAGTCGCTCATTTTCTGCCATACAGATGGATGGAGAGACTCCAGTGGAGTGGGGAACTTTTCTACACCCGTAAATCTCTCTTTGCCATGTGATACTGACCACACAATACATGACTAATTGTGAATATTTCTTTCCCAGCCTGTTCTGGGTGTATACTTTCTAAAAGCAGAATATGCAATTTCTACTATAAGAATAACTGGAGAGGTCAAATAAGGTCTAGCCTCACTCTTTGCTGTGCCAACAGGTCATTTCCAATGAAGCTCTAATTATTGCTGCCTGATGCACATTGTGATGGACAATCGTGGTGATTTCTGTGGTCATGGCTCCTGAGCGGTGGTAGTACGTCGTACAGTGAGAGAGGTTCAAAGATGGCCGTTGTCACGGTCTTGTGACCAAAGATAGCCTACGATCATTTCCTGACAATGTCATCTTAAAGTGTGTTTGCTGCTACGACCTATGTCTAGTGACTGCTGACTAGCTAATAAAAATGCAACATAAAATGGTGTATTGATCAATGCGACATGATGGCGGTAAATCTTAAAACTGCTAATCTCAAGCTCCATTTAGAAAATCGGCATGCCAAGTTGGCCTTCTTTTCGCCAGCCATGACTGCTTCCACATTCTCCTCTTTCACTTCCTTCTCGGTGCACATTAAAACCACAATTGCCAAAGTGTGATTCATCTAACTATTTGTTGAAAGGAGTGGTAAAGTATGATTTCACTTTTCTAACTTTAGTTAGTGTGAAATGTTGCTGTTTGAGCATAAACAACATTATAAAAGTTAGAACACTCAAAGTAGCTCAAGATATTTGCTGTTAAAGAAATAGTTTTTTAAGGACTACAACAAACGGCTAGTAGGGACTACATGAGCTTCTTCCCAGGTTAGTGACATCACCAACCCTAAAATATACATAAACCCAGCCCCCGGTAACACGCAGTCCAAGTTGAAAAGAGGAAAAGTTGTTTTATAGACGAATCCGACGAGCGTTCTGTGTAGGCTGCCATCTTGTGGCGACGCCATTACTGAGCTGTATGTAAACAAACCTCCGTGATAACCGATAACGCACCCTCGATGACAGCTGATGATGTTAGACAGTGGCCTCCAGTCACAGATGAAGGTACAAACGATCTTACAGATTATTTCTGAAAATAGCTTGGGCAACCCAGACAGCAAACCGACATTGAATCAACGTGGAAACAACGTCTCTCATGACATCGAAACAACGTTGATCTGGCACTGTTTTGCTCATCGAATTAACGTTGAACCAACGTCAGACACGGCATTCTTCAAAGCTAAATGAAAATCGAAAATTGGTTTGCTTTCATAATGTTGAAACAACGTTGATTTTGTTGGTTTTCCTTTAGTTTTGAAAGAATGACGCATCTGATGTTGGTTCAGCGTTAATTCGATGAGCAAAACAATGTCAGATCAACGTTGTTTCGATGTCATGTTTCCATGTTGTAAGTTTGCTATCTGGGAAGCTAGCTAGGCTAACGTTAGCTAACAAGGAAACTATACAAAGAAATGTCCATTTGGCAACAATAAATGAATGAATGACATTAAATAAACAAATTCATGTTTTTCATTTGTCTCCATTATTTATCTCATTTTCACATTGCAAAGGGTACCCAGATAGCAAACTGACATTGAATCAACGTGGAAATATGACATCGAAACAACGTTGATCTGACATTGTTTTGCTCATCGAATTAACGTTGAACCAACGTCAGACGCGTCATGCTTTCAAAACTAACGGAAAATCAACTTGAAATCAACGCGTTGTTTCAACGTTATGAAAGCAAACCAATTTTCGATTTTCATTTAGCTTTGAAGAATGCCGCGTCTGACGTTGGTTCAACGTTAATTCGATGAGCAAAATCAACGTTGTTTCAATGTCATGAGAGACGTCGTTTCCACGTTGATTCAATGTCAGTTTGCTGTCTGGGTAAGGTACAGCTGCAAAGTATACATTGACCAATTAGTGTTTTTAAACCATAGAAAGAAGTCAAAATAACAGCAGGAGAACAATTATGTCACATAAAGTTACATTTAGCTCAGGAAAGCCATTTAACGACCATAGCATGTTGATTGAAAAGAAAAAATAGCTAGAGAGGAGATTTTGCTGAGCACAATATTACATCTTTATTATATTTTTTTACTTAGGGACTGTTCGTTATTTATTTAAGGGGCAACCGGAGGAGATTTGAGATCTGTGGTCAAAAAAGACTTGACCCTCCCCTCACCAGCAATATTTTTTTCTATGACCCTCCAAAATGATTGTGAAAAAAAGGCATGACCCTCCCCGATAATTTATTGATTAGCCTACTTCTGTACTGGTTTGCGCTTGGCAAAGATGTTCAGATAGCCATGATATACGACTAAACTCCTGCTTTCTCATCTTACTAGGGCTGTAACGATAGACCAAACCTACAATTCGGTTTGTATCACGAGTTTTGATTTGTTTGTTTTTTTTTATCATGTTTTCGGTGCTGATGCAGTGGTGACGCATTTATGATGGCAGGCATTTACTTAATCAGAATTTAGAGTCAGATCTATCCATTTTGTTATGTTGTTTCCAGATCGTTCCTTTTGTGGTTAAGACATTCTGAATGTTTATTAGCACAATGTTTGGATGATCTGGGTGGTATCACTAGGTGGTTTCTCACTGGCCCAAGTCAAACGAGTCGACCCCTCTATGGAGTTCTGATCTCTAGATGTCTTGAGTCCTTTCTATGGGAGTGTGACGTCTATGGGATTTTCTTCACACGCCTAAACAAAACTTTGGGAAACACCAATCCGATCTCACGAGAATTCGTACGAATTTTACGAGGTGGCTAATTCGTAACAATTTGTACGACCTCACTCGTACGAAATAGCATGATTTTGCTAAATCGTACATATTTTACGAATTAGGCAATTCGTATGAATTCGTACGAATGACCTACCCCTGGCCCCGCCCCTAAACATAACCGTCACGTGGGTTTAGACAAATCGTACAAATTCGTAAGAGTGAGGTCGTATGAATTAGTACGAATTAGCCACTTTTGAATCACTCGTACGAAATCGTACGAATTGGTCGTGAGATAGCGTATAGGAAACACGGCTAATAATAGTTTGTGAAAAGTAATATTTTAAAGAGCCATTCTTTTAACTTCATAACAATACATTGATGATGCAATGCTGCTGGAGGATATCACTTCCTGTCAGTAGCTTCATGCTGGGCACTTCCACTGCGTCTTCTCCAAATGACTGGCCAAACACTAGCTCTGGTTTTCTCCAATCTGTGTATTCCAATAGGGATTGTCACCCTGGTGGAAGCTTGAGGAAACAGATGTGTTAAGATAAGAGAGATGTTGACCTGAGGAACCCCCACCCCCTCATCTCTTTTTCTTTGTCTTTCCAGCTGCTTCCGTAACACGATTTGTCCAGGAACAGTCCCCTCAGCGGGTCTAAGACTCTGACGTCCACCGCCTTGATTTTACGATGGTGGGTGTGTAAATCATTCATGTTTATTTAGATCTTTTGGCCCATTCTTATAGTTCTCCTGAAGGGAGTGTGTGAGTGATTAAAGGCATGCATGAGTTGAACAGTTCCACTGCTAAAGAAATATGAACTACAGACACACAAACACATTCCACACAGTGATTGTTAGTTTATGATCAGATCCAGACACCATAAAATGATGCTTATAGACATGTGAAACCAATCAGCTGAAGGGGGAATACAGATACTGTAAAGAAACATTCAAATTTTCATATGCATGGCTGCTTAAGGTTTTCATTTTTGATTAATTAAATATCATTATTATTAATACAGAGTTATGCACTGCAGTGTTGTTACTGTCAATTAAACCTAAATCTAACACTATTAAAATAGTTTTCAATAATTTTTACTTTGGAATTTTACGGTAACACTTTACAATAAGGTTCATTAGTTAACATTAGTTAACTACATTAGTTAACATGTACTGTACAATATGTGAACAATACTTCTTCAGCATTTATTAGTTAATATTAATTCCAACATTTACTAATACGTTATTAAAATCAAAGGTTGTATTAGTTAACGGACTGTGAACTAACATGAATGCACAATGAACAGCTGTATTTGTATTAACTAACATTAACAAAGATTAATAAACACTGTAACTAATGCATTGCTCATCGTTAGTTTATGTTAGTTAATGCATTTACTAATGTTAACTAATGAACCTTATTGTAAAGTGTTACTGAATTTACTTTATGTTTGTGTTCCCTGAAGGAAATAGCTTCAGCTAAGTGAACTAGTAAGTGTGTCACGATTTCGATTTTAAATCAAAATTGACCGAAATTAATTCCCAATCTCGAACTTCGAATTAAAAAATGAAATCGTCGATGCTATCACGCCCCCATGGCATGTCCGGTCAGCGTGCCAAGCAGAAAAAAACATGTTCCGTGAGTCTTCCGCATATTGATAGCAACTCCCTGATGCACGCAAATGAGTTAAAATCTCACGGAATCTAGAGTGAGCAAGCAAGAGCGCACATGTGAGACAAAATATACGGGGTTGGTGATGGCGCAGTGGATAAGACACATGCCTTTGGTGTGAGAGACCCGGGTTCGAATGTAAAGACACTTAAACCCTAGTTGTTCCAGAGGCGTGCGACCTCTGACATATATAGCAATTGTAAGCCGCTTTGGGTAAAAGCGACAGCTACAATAAATAAAAAAAATAAAATAAAAAAACAACCTGTGCTCCAAACCGTATTGCGCGCACGGCAGAGAGGGAGAGAGCGAGAGACCTTACGTGTGTGCCTCATGAAGCATGTAAGACAGAGAGCATCCTGATTGGCCGCTTTTGGCTTAAAAAAATCGATAATCGAATCGTACCGTGACCTTAGAATCGAAAATGTAATTGAATCGAGGAATCGTGACACCCAGTGACTAGTAACTAGTTGTAAGTTGTTGAACTTTTTTTGTGCAATTAGTGAAAATTAATTGCTGTGGTGAGCATACAATGATAAAAAATAAGAAAGAAAAGCATGTGCTACATTGTTTATAATATATATATATATATATATATATATATATATATATATTATGGTGTGAAAGTCTATCCCTGAAATGGTAGAGATTTCAGCATAAAATTCATGAATCCCCAGCTATTGGAGGTTATATTTCACTGTTCATTTATTGCGCTTAGATAAATATTCTAAGGTGAGCAGACCTGGAGGACATCTTCAAAGCGAGAAGGACATCAGAGGAAAGTGAATGAACCGGGCGCCCTTTTCTCCACATACTTAGAATACATTTCATGTGCGACGCTGCTGGCCAGCCTGTCACATGCATCACATGCCGAAGCATCTCACAATCTCACTCAGTCAAACTCTATAATACACTATAATATTTTACAATGTGCTCACTGGGTGTCTATTTGTATATATTAAGGGATTTTTATCTAGGGGATTTTTAAAAGGGATTTTTAAGTTCGCTCTTATTTAGATTCTACTAAAAATACATTCATTTTAATTTAGTTTACTCTGTTTTGAACATCAGTATAAATTTAAACAAGCTGAATAGTTCTTCTGGAAGATAATGCAACTTTAATTTATGTAGGTTATAATCCTAGACTTTGGAAACAAAAATGAATGCACCCAAACATTCAACATGGTCTTATTAATATTCTTATATTTATACATAAAGTATTGTTATAAAGCATTTCTAAAGTTACACGTAAACGTGTTGATATTACACTTTTGATTTACTGTATTTTTACTTTTGCCACTTGATAGCCTGGTTACTAGACAGATAATGGACATTAATCATATTTTTTTCCACTTTAAATTGATTTGTTTAATTTTAAAAGTGCACTATGTAATATTGACAGCTATAGTCAACCAAATTGGAAACATTGGCAATATTTTTTTCCCTGCCCCCTCCTCCTCAGACTCAGCGCTCACATGGGTTGCCAGATCATGGACACGCAACAGAAACAATCATATTTGACAATTGGTGTAAGTGACAAGCCTTGCAGAATGAGTTGATCAGCTAATGTACACGTATGTAATGTTTTTTTATTGCTGAGGCTTTTTAGGATGGATATACTTTTCCGCCAACTGGCAACCCAGAGTGTCAAAATATTATTAGGTAAATTGGCAGTTGGCGGGATCACAAGGGCCATTTCATTTCAAAGTACAATTATTGGCGTTAAAATAGTTTTTTCAGAGAAACTAGTGCTTGAACATAGTATGTTTTCTACATCTCTGCAAACGTATTATGGTATCTGCTTTAGCAACGTCAATTAAACGTCCGATTTATGATTGTTTCTTGTCAGAATGTCCGAACATGATCCCCGCTGTAAGCCATGTCACACTGGGATCTCAGTTGTCATTAATATGAGATGCCGAAGAAGTTTTACATCATCAAGCCCTGACACGTTCTGTGGCGGTGAGTTGAATTTACAAGCAGGACTGAAATGGTGGCTATTATGCTCTAGTGTC